>NW_027144526.1:0-36300 GCF_026170545.1 Melanerpes formicivorus | reverse complement strand
GATGGCAAATTGGATTTGGTGCTAGGTCTTTCCCTTTAGGTTTTACCCCAACAATGTTTTCATTAGTTTCGCTCACTCTCGAAATCAAGCATTTTACAGCAGGTTGGAGCAGCCTGTATCTCAGCACAGGAATAAGGTAGGGAAGAATTCTAAGGCTCATTTTGAGCTGCCTCCAGAAGTTAGATCAGATGGCAAATTGGATTTGGTGCTAGGTCTTTCCCTTTAGGTTTTACCCCAACAATGTTTTCATTAGTTTCGCTCACTCTCGAAATCAAGCATTTTACAGCAGGTTGGAGCAGCCTGTATCTCAGCACAGGAATAAGGTAGGGAAGAATTCTAAGGCTCATTTTGACTGCCTCCAGAAGTTAGATCAGATGGCAAATTGGATTTGGTGCTAGGTCTTTCCCTTTAGGTTTTACCCCAACAATGTTTTCATTAGTTTCGCTCACTCTCGAAATCAAGCATTTTACAGCAGGTTGGAGCAGCCTGTATCTCAGCACAGGAATAAGGTAGGGAAGAATTCTAAGGCTCATTTTGACTGCCTCCAGAAGTTAGATCAGATGGCAAATTGGATTTGGTGCTAGGTCTTTCCCTTTAGGTTTTACCCCAACAATGTTTTCATTAGTTTCGCTCACTCTCGAAATCAAGCATTTTACAGCAGGTTGGAGCAGCCTGTATCTCAGCACAGGAATAAGGTAGGGAAGAATTCTAAGGCTCATTTTGACTGCCTCCAGAAGTTAGATCAGATGGCAAATTGGATTTGGTGCTAGGTCTTTCCCTTTAGGTTTTACCCCAACAATGTTTTCATTAGTTTCGCTCACTCTCGAAATCAAGCATTTTACAGCAGGTTGGAGCAGCCTGTATCTCAGCACAGGAATAAGGTAGGGAAGAATTCTAAGGCTCATTTTGACTGCCTCCAGAAGTTAGATCAGATGGCAAATTGGATTTGGTGCTAGGTCTTTCCCTTTAGGTTTTACCCCAACAATGTTTTCATTAGTTTCGCTCACTCTCGAAATCAAGCATTTTACAGCAGGTTGGAGCAGCCTGTATCTCAGCACAGGAATAAGGTAGGGAAGAATTCTAAGGCTCATTTTGACTGCCTCCAGAAGTTAGATCAGATGGCAAATTGGATTTGGTGCTAGGTCTTTCCCTTTAGGTTTTACCCCAACAATGTTTTCATTAGTTTCGCTCACTCTCGAAATCAAGCATTTTACAGCAGGTTGGAGCAGCCTGTATCTCAGCACAGGAATAAGGTAGGGAAGAATTCTAAGGCTCATTTTGACTGCCTCCAGAAGTTAGATCAGATGGCAAATTGGATTTGGTGCTAGGTCTTTCCCTTTAGGTTTTACCCCAACAATGTTTTCATTAGTTTCGCTCACTCTCGAAATCAAGCATTTTACAGCAGGTTGGAGCAGCCTGTATCTCAGCACAGGAATAAGGTAGGGAAGAATTCTAAGGCTCATTTTGACTGCCTCCAGAAGTTAGATCAGATGGCAAATTGGATTTGGTGCTAGGTCTTTCCCTTTAGGTTTTACCCCAACAATGTTTTCATTAGTTTCGCTCACTCTCGAAATCAAGCATTTTACAGCAGGTTGGAGCAGCCTGTATCTCAGCACAGGAATAAGGTAGGGAAGAATTCTAAGGCTCATTTTGACTGCCTCCAGAAGTTAGATCAGATGGCAAATTGGATTTGGTGCTAGGTCTTTCCCTTTAGGTTTTACCCCAACAATGTTTTCATTAGTTTCGCTCACTCTCGAAATCAAGCATTTTACAGCAGGTTGGAGCAGCCTGTATCTCAGCACAGGAATAAGGTAGGGAAGAATTCTAAGGATCATTTTGACTGCCTCCAGAAGTTAGATCAGATGGCAAATTGGATTTGGTGCTAGGTCTTTCCCTTTAGGTTTTACCCCAACAATGTTTTCATTAGTTTCGCTCACTCTCGAAATCAAGCATTTTACAGCAGGTTGGAGCAGCCTGTATCTCAGCACAGGAATAAGGTAGGGAAGAATTCTAAGGATCATTTTGACTGCCTCCAGAAGTTAGATCAGATGGCAAATTGGATTTGGTGCTAGGTCTTTCCCTTTAGGTTTTACCCCAACAATGTTTTCATTAGTTTCGCTCACTCTCGAAATCAAGCATTTTACAGCAGGTTGGAGCAGCCTGTATCTCAGCACAGGAATAAGGTAGGGAAGAATTCTAAGGCTCATTTTGACTGCCTCCAGAAGTTAGATCAGATGGCAAATTGGATTTGGTGCTAGGTCTTTCCCTTTAGGTTTTACCCCAACAATGTTTTCATTAGTTTCGCTCACTCTCGAAATCAAGCATTTTACAGCAGGTTGGAGCAGCCTGTATCTCAGCACAGGAATAAGGTAGGGAAGAATTCTAAGGCTCATTTTGACTGCCTCCAGAAGTTAGATCAGATGGCAAATTGGATTTGGTGCTAGGTCTTTCCCTTTAGGTTTTACCCCAACAATGTTTTCATTAGTTTCGCTCGCTCTCGAAATCAAGCATTTTACAGCAGGTTGTAGCAGCCTGTATCTCAGCACAGGAATAAGGTAGGGAAGAATTCTAAGGCTCATTTTGACTGCCTCCAGAAGTTAGATCAGATGGCAAATTGGATTTGGTGCTAGGTCTTTCCCTTTAGGTTTTACCCCAACAATGTTTTCATTAGTTTCGCTCACTCTCGAAATCAAGCATTTTACAGCAGGTTGGAGCAGCCTGTATCTCAGCACAGGAATAAGGTAGGGAAGAATTCTAAGGCTCATTTTGACTGCCTCCAGAAGTTAGATCAGATGGCAAATTGGATTTGGTGCTAGGTCTTTCCCTTTAGGTTTTACCCCAACAATGTTTTCATTAGTTTCGCTCACTCTCGAAATCAAGCATTTTACAGCAGGTTGGAGCAGCCTGTATCTCAGCACAGGAATAAGGTAGGGAAGAATTCTAAGGCTCATTTTGACTGCCTCCAGAAGTTAGATCAGATGGCAAATTGGATTTGGTGCTAGGTCTTTCCCTTTAGGTTTTACCCCAACAATGTTTTCATTAGTTTCGCTCACTCTCGAAATCAAGCATTTTACAGCAGGTTGGAGCAGCCTGTATCTCAGCACAGGAATAAGGTAGGGAAAAATTCAAATGCTCATTTTGACTGCCTCCAGAAGTTAGATCAGATGGCAAATTGGATTTGGTGCTAGGTCTTTCCCTTTAGGTTTTACCCCAACAATGTTTTCATTAGTTTCGCTCACTCTCGAAATCAAGCATTTTACAGCAGGTTGGAGCAGCCTGTATCTCAGCACAGGAATAAGGTAGGGAAGAATTCAAATGCTCATTTTGACTGCCTCCAGAAGTTAGATCAGATGACAAATTGGATTTGGTGCTAGGTCTTTCCCTTTAGGTTTTACCCCAACAATGTTTTCATTAGTTTCGCTCACTCTCGAAATCAAGCATTTTACAGCAGGTTGGAGCAGCCTGTATCTCAGCACAGGAATAAGGTAGGGAAGAATTCTAAGGATCATTTTGACTGCCTCCAGAAGTTAGATCAGATGGCAAATTGGATTTGGTGCTAGGTCTTTCCCTTTAGGTTTTACCCCAACAATGTTTTCATTAGTTTCGCTCACTCTCGAAATCAAGCATTTTACAGCAGGTTGGAGCAGCCTGTATCTCAGCACAGGAATAAGGTAGGGAAGAATTCTAAGGCTCATTTTGACTGCCTCCAGAAGTTAGATCAGATGGCAAATTGGATTTGGTGCTAGGTCTTTCCCTTTAGGTTTTACCCCAACAATGTTTTCATTAGTTTCGCTCACTCTCGAAATCAAGCATTTTACAGCAGGTTGGAGCAGCCTGTATCTCAGCACAGGAATAAGGTAGGGAAGAATTCAAATGCTCATTTTGACTGCCTCCAGAAGTTAGATCAGATGACAAATTGGATTTGGTGCTAGGTCTTTCCCTTTAGGTTTTACCCCAACAATGTTTTCATTAGTTTCGCTCACTCTCGAAATCAAGCATTTTACAGCAGGTTGGAGCAGCCTGTATCTCAGCACAGGAATAAGGTAGGGAAGAATTCTAAGGCTCATTTTGACTGCCTCCAGAAGTTAGATCAGATGGCAAATTGGATTTGGTGCTAGGTCTTTCCCTTTAGGTTTTACCCCAACAATGTTTTCATTAGTTTCGCTCACTCTCGAAATCAAGCATTTTACAGCAGGTTGGAGCAGCCTGTATCTCAGCACAGGAATAAGGTAGGGAAGAATTCTAAGGATCATTTTGACTGCCTCCAGAAGTTAGATCAGATGGCAAATTGGATTTGGTGCTAGGTCTTTCCCTTTAGGTTTTACCCCAACAATGTTTTCATTAGTTTCGCTCACTCTCGAAATCAAGCATTTTACAGCAGGTTGGAGCAGCCTGTATCTCAGCACAGGAATAAGGTAGGGAAGAATTCTAAGGCTCATTTTGACTGCCTCCAGAAGTTAGATCAGATGGCAAATTGGATTTGGTGCTAGGTCTTTCCCTTTAGGTTTTACCCCAACAATGTTTTCATTAGTTTCGCTCACTCTCGAAATCAAGCATTTTACAGCAGGTTGGAGCAGCCTGTATCTCAGCACAGGAATAAGGTAGGGAAGAATTCTAAGGCTCATTTTGACTGCCTCCAGAAGTTAGATCAGATGGCAAATTGGATTTGGTGCTAGGTCTTTCCCTTTAGGTTTTACCCCAACAATGTTTTCATTAGTTTCGCTCGCTCTCGAAATCAAGCATTTTACAGCAGGTTGGAGCAGCCTGTATCTCAGCACAGGAATAAGGTAGGGAAGAATTCTAAGGATCATTTTGACTGCCTCCAGAAGTTAGATTAGATGGCAAATTGGATTTGGTGCTAGGTCTTTCCCTTTAGGTTTTACCCCAACAATGTTTTCATTAGTTTCGCTCACTCTCGAAATCAAGCATTTTACAGCAGGTTGGAGCAGCCTGTATCTCAGCACAGGAATAAGGTAGGGAAGAATTCTAAGGATCATTTTGACTGCCTCCAGAAGTTAGATCAGATGGCAAATTGGATTTGGTGCTAGGTCTTTCCCTTTAGGTTTTACCCCAACAATGTTTTCATTAGTTTCGCTCACTCTCGAAATCAAGCATTTTACAGCAGGTTGGAGCAGCCTGTATCTCAGCACAGGAATAAGGTAGGGAAGAATTCTAAGGCTCATTTTGACTGCCTCGAGAAGTTAGATCAGATGACAAATTGGATTTGGTGCTAGGTCTTTCCCTTTAGGTTTTACCCCAACAATGTTTTCATTAGTTTCGCTCACTCTCGAAATCAAGCATTTTACAGCAGGTTGGAGCAGCCTGTATCTCAGCACAGGAATAAGGTAGGGAAGAATTCTAAGGATCATTTTGACTGCCTCCAGAAGTTAGATCAGATGGCAAATTGGATTTGGTGCTAGGTCTTTCCCTTTAGGTTTTACCCCAACAATGTTTTCATTAGTTTCGCTCACTCTCGAAATCAAGCATTTTACAGCAGGTTGGAGCAGCCTGTATCTCAGCACAGGAATAAGGTAGGGAAGAATTCTAAGGATCATTTTGACTGCCTCCAGAAGTTAGATCAGATGGCAAATTGGATTTGGTGCTAGGTCTTTCCCTTTAGGTTTTACCCCAACAATGTTTTCATTAGTTTCGCTCACTCTCGAAATCAAGCATTTTACAGCAGGTTGGAGCAGCCTGTATCTCAGCACAGGAATAAGGTAGGGAAGAATTCTAAGGATCATTTTGACTGCCTCCAGAAGTTAGATCAGATGGCAAATTGGATTTGGTGCTAGGTCTTTCCCTTTAGGTTTTACCCCAACAATGTTTTCATTAGTTTCGCTCACTCTCGAAATCAAGCATTTTACAGCAGGTTGGAGCAGCCTGTATCTCAGCACAGGAATAAGGTAGGGAAGAATTCTAAGGCTCATTTTGACTGCCTCCAGAAGTTAGATCAGATGGCAAATTGGATTTGGTGCTAGGTCTTTCCCTTTAGGTTTTACCCCAACAATGTTTTCATTAGTTTCGCTCACTCTCGAAATCAAGCATTTTACAGCAGGTTGGAGCAGCCTGTATCTCAGCACAGGAATAAGGTAGGGAAGAATTCTAAGGCTCATTTTGACTGCCTCCAGAAGTTAGATCAGATGGCAAATTGGATTTGGTGCTAGGTCTTTCCCTTTAGGTTTTACCCCAACAATGTTTTCATTAGTTTCGCTCACTCTCGAAATCAAGCATTTTACAGCAGGTTGGAGCAGCCTGTATCTCAGCACAGGAATAAGGTAGGGAAGAATTCTAAGGCTCATTTTGACTGCCTCCAGAAGTTAGATCAGATGGCAAATTGGATTTGGTGCTAGGTCTTTCCCTTTAGGTTTTACCCCAACAATGTTTTCATTAGTTTCGCTCACTCTCGAAATCAAGCATTTTACAGCAGGTTGGAGCAGCCTGTATCTCAGCACAGGAATAAGGTAGGGAAGAATTCTAAGGCTCATTTTGACTGCCTCCAGAAGTTAGATCAGATGGCAAATTGGATTTGGTGCTAGGTCTTTCCCTTTAGGTTTTACCCCAACAATGTTTTCATTAGTTTCGCTCACTCTCGAAATCAAGCATTTTACAGCAGGTTGGAGCAGCCTGTATCTCAGCACAGGAATAAGGTAGGGAAGAATTCTAAGGATCATTTTGACTGCCTCCAGAAGTTAGATCAGATGGCAAATTGGATTTGGTGCTAGGTCTTTCCCTTTAGGTTTTACCCCAACAATGTTTTCATTAGTTTCGCTCACTCTCGAAATCAAGCATTTTACAGCAGGTTGGAGCAGCCTGTATCTCAGCACAGGAATAAGGTAGGGAAGAATTCTAAGGCTCATTTTGACTGCCTCCAGAAGTTAGATCAGATGGCAAATTGGATTTGGTGCTAGGTCTTTCCCTTTAGGTTTTACCCCAACAATGTTTTCATTAGTTTCGCTCACTCTCGAAATCAAGCATTTTACAGCAGGTTGGAGCAGCCTGTATCTCAGCACAGGAATAAGGTAGGGAAGAATTCTAAGGCTCATTTTGACTGCCTCCAGAAGTTAGATCAGATGGCAAATTGGATTTGGTGCTAGGTCTTTCCCTTTAGGTTTTACCCCAACAATGTTTTCATTAGTTTCGCTCACTCTCGAAATCAAGCATTTTACAGCAGGTTGGAGCAGCCTGTATCTCAGCACAGGAATAAGGTAGGGAAGAATTCTAAGGCTCATTTTGACTGCCTCCAGAAGTTAGATCAGATGGCAAATTGGATTTGGTGCTAGGTCTTTCCCTTTAGGTTTTACCCCAACAATGTTTTCATTAGTTTCGCTCACTCTCGAAATCAAGCATTTTACAGCAGGTTGGAGCAGCCTGTATCTCAGCACAGGAATAAGGTAGGGAAGAATTCTAAGGATCATTTTGACTGCCTCCAGAAGTTAGATCAGATGGCAAATTGGATTTGGTGCTAGGTCTTTCCCTTTAGGTTTTACCCCAACAATGTTTTCATTAGTTTCGCTCACTCTCGAAATCAAGCATTTTACAGCAGGTTGGAGCAGCCTGTATCTCAGCACAGGAGTAAGGTAGGGAAGAATTCTAAGGATCATTTTGACTGCCTCCAGAAGTTAGATCAGATGGCAAATTGGATTTGGTGCTAGGTCTTTCCCTTTAGGTTTTACCCCAACAATGTTTTCATTAGTTTCGCTCACTCTCGAAATCAAGCATTTTACAGCAGGTTGGAGCAGCCTGTATCTCAGCACAGGAATAAGGTAGGGAAGAATTCTAAGGCTCATTTTGACTGCCTCCAGAAGTTAGATCAGATGGCAAATTGGATTTGGTGCTAGGTCTTTCCCTTTAGGTTTTACCCCAACAATGTTTTCATTAGTTTCGCTCACTCTCGAAATCAAGCATTTTACAGCAGGTTGGAGCAGCCTGTATCTCAGCACAGGAATAAGGTAGGGAAGAATTCTAAGGCTCATTTTGACTGCCTCCAGAAGTTAGATCAGATGGCAAATTGGATTTGGTGCTAGGTCTTTCCCTTTAGGTTTTACCCCAACAATGTTTTCATTAGTTTCGCTCACTCTCGAAATCAAGCATTTTACAGCAGGTTGGAGCAGCCTGTATCTCAGCACAGGAATAAGGTAGGGAAGAATTCTAAGGCTCATTTTGACTGCCTCCAGAAGTTAGATCAGATGGCAAATTGGATTTGGTGCTAGGTCTTTCCCTTTAGGTTTTACCCCAACAATGTTTTCATTAGTTTCGCTCACTCTCGAAATCAAGCATTTTACAGCAGGTTGGAGCAGCCTGTATCTCAGCACAGGAATAAGGTAGGGAAGAATTCTAAGGCTCATTTTGACTGCCTCCAGAAGTTAGATCAGATGGCAAATTGGATTTGGTGCTAGGTCTTTCCCTTTAGGTTTTACCCCAACAATGTTTTCATTAGTTTCGCTCACTCTCGAAATCAAGCATTTTACAGCAGGTTGGAGCAGCCTGTATCTCAGCACAGGAATAAGGTAGGGAAGAATTCAAATGCTCATTTTGACTGCCTCCAGAAGTTAGATCAGATGGCAAATTGGATTTGGTGCTAGGTCTTTCCCTTTAGGTTTTACCCCAACAATGTTTTCATTAGTTTCGCTCACTCTCGAAATCAAGCATTTTACAGCAGGTTGGAGCAGCCTGTATCTCAGCACAGGAATAAGGTAGGGAAGAATTCTAAGGATCATTTTGACTGCCTCCAGAAGTTAGATCAGATGGCAAATTGGATTTGGTGCTAGGTCTTTCCCTTTAGGTTTTACCCCAACAATGTTTTCATTAGTTTCGCTCACTCTCGAAATCAAGCATTTTACAGCAGGTTGGAGCAGCCTGTATCTCAGCACAGGAATAAGGTAGGGAAGAATTCTAAGGATCATTTTGACTGCCTCCAGAAGTTAGATCAGATGGCAAATTGGATTTGGTGCTAGGTCTTTCCCTTTAGGTTTTACCCCAACAATGTTTTCATTAGTTTCGCTCACTCTCGAAATCAAGCATTTTACAGCAGGTTGGAGCAGCCTGTATCTCAGCACAGGAATAAGGTAGGGAAGAATTCTAAGGCTCATTTTGACTGCCTCCAGAAGTTAGATCAGATGGCAAATTGGATTTGGTGCTAGGTCTTTCCCTTTAGGTTTTACCCCAACAATGTTTTCATTAGTTTCGCTCACTCTCGAAATCAAGCATTTTACAGCAGGTTGGAGCAGCCTGTATCTCAGCACAGGAATAAGGTAGGGAAGAATTCTAAGGCTCATTTTGACTGCCTCCAGAAGTTAGATCAGATGGCAAATTGGATTTGGTGCTAGGTCTTTCCCTTTAGGTTTTACCCCAACAATGTTTTCATTAGTTTCGCTCACTCTCGAAATCAAGCATTTTACAGCAGGTTGGAGCAGCCTGTATCTCAGCACAGGAATAAGGTAGGGAAGAATTCAAATGCTCATTTTGACTGCCTCCAGAAGTTAGATCAGATGGCAAATTGGATTTGGTGCTAGGTCTTTCCCTTTAGGTTTTACCCCAACAATGTTTTCATTAGTTTCGCTCACTCTCGAAATCAAGCATTTTACAGCAGGTTGGAGCAGCCTGTATCTCAGCACAGGAATAAGGTAGGGAAGAATTCTAAGGCTCATTTTGACTGCCTCCAGAAGTTAGATCAGATGGCAAATTGGATTTGGTGCTAGGTCTTTCCCTTTAGGTTTTACCCCAACAATGTTTTCATTAGTTTCGCTCACTCTCGAAATCAAGCATTTTACAGCAGGTTGGAGCAGCCTGTATCTCAGCACAGGAATAAGGTAGGGAAGAATTCTAAGGCTCATTTTGACTGCCTCCAGAAGTTAGATCAGATGGTAAATTGGATTTGGTGCTAGGTCTTTCCCTTTAGGTTTTACCCCAACAATGTTTTCATTAGTTTCGCTCACTCTCGAAATCAAGCATTTTACAGCAGGTTGGAGCAGCCTGTATCTCAGCACAGGAATAAGGTAGGGAAGAATTCTAAGGATCATTTTGACTGCCTCCAGAAGTTAGATCAGATGGCAAATTGGATTTGGTGCTAGGTCTTTCCCTTTAGGTTTTACCCCAACAAAGTTTTCATTAGTTTCGCTCACTCTCGAAATCAAGCATTTTACAGCAGGTTGGAGCAGCCTGTATCTCAGCACAGGAATAAGGTAGGGAAGAATTCTAAGGATCATTTTGACTGCCTCCAGAAGTTAGATCAGATGGCAAATTGGATTTGGTGCTAGGTCTTTCCCTTTAGGTTTTACCCCAACAATGTTTTCATTAGTTTCGCTCACTCTCGAAATCAAGCATTTTACAGCAGGTTGGAGCAGCCTGTATCTCAGCACAGGAATAAGGTAGGGAAGAATTCTAAGGCTCATTTTGACTGCCTCCAGAAGTTAGATCAGATGGCAAATTGGATTTGGTGCTAGGTCTTTCCCTTTAGGTTTTACCCCAACAATGTTTTCATTAGTTTCGCTCACTCTCGAAATCAAGCATTTTACAGCAGGTTGGAGCAGCCTGTATCTCAGCACAGGAATAAGGTAGGGAAGAATTCTAAGGCTCATTTTGACTGCCTCCAGAAGTTAGATCAGATGGCAAATTGGATTTGGTGCTAGGTCTTTCCCTTTAGGTTTTACCCCAACAATGTTTTCATTAGTTTCGCTCACTCTCGAAATCAAGCATTTTACAGCAGGTTGGAGCAGCCTGTATCTCAGCACAGGAATAAGGTAGGGAAGAATTCTAAGGATCATTTTGACTGCCTCCAGAAGTTAGATCAGATGGCAAATTGGATTTGGTGCTAGGTCTTTCCCTTTAGGTTTTACCCCAACAATGTTTTCATTAGTTTCGCTCACTCTCGAAATCAAGCATTTTACAGCAGGTTGGAGCAGCCTGTATCTCAGCACAGGAATAAGGTAGGGAAGAATTCTAAGGCTCATTTTGACTGCCTCCAGAAGTTAGATCAGATGGCAAATTGGATTTGGTGCTAGGTCTTTCCCTTTAGGTTTTACCCCAACAATGTTTTCATTAGTTTCGCTCACTCTCGAAATCAAGCATTTTACAGCAGGTTGGAGCAGCCTGTATCTCAGCACAGGAATAAGGTAGGGAAGAATTCTAAGGATCATTTTGACTGCCTCCAGAAGTTAGATCAGATGGCAAATTGGATTTGGTGCTAGGTCTTTCCCTTTAGGTTTTACCCCAACAATGTTTTCATTAGTTTCGCTCACTCTCGAAATCAAGCATTTTACAGCAGGTTGGAGCAGCCTGTATCTCAGCACTGGAATAAGGTAGGGAAGAATTCTAAGGCTCATTTTGACTGCCTCCAGAAGTTAGATCAGATGGCAAATTGGATTTGGTGCTAGGTCTTTCCCTTTAGGTTTTACCCCAACAAAGTTTTCATTAGTTTCGCTCACTCTCGAAATCAAGCATTTTACAGCAGGTTGGAGCAGCCTGTATCTCAGCACAGGAATAAGGTAGGGAAGAATTCTAAGGCTCATTTTGACTGCCTCCAGAAGTTAGATCAGATGGCAAATTGGATTTGGTGCTAGGTCTTTCCCTTTAGGTTTTACCCCAACAATGTTTTCATTAGTTTCGCTCACTCTCGAAATCAAGCATTTTACAGCAGGTTGGAGCAGCCTGTATCTCAGCACAGGAATAAGGTAGGGAAGAATTCAAAGGCTCATTTTGACTGCCTCCAGAAGTTAGATCAGATGGCAAATTGGATTTGGTGCTAGGTCTTTCCCTTTAGGTTTTACCCCAACAATGTTTTCATTAGTTTCGCTCACTCTCGAAATCAAGCATTTTACAGCAGGTTGGAGCAGCCTGTATCTCAGCACAGGAATAAGGTAGGGAAGAATTCTAAGGATCATTTTGACTGCCTCCAGAAGTTAGATCAGATGGCAAATTGGATTTGGTGCTAGGTCTTTCCCTTTAGGTTTTACCCCAACAATGTTTTCATTAGTTTCGCTCACTCTCGAAATCAAGCATTTTACAGCAGGTTGGAGCAGCCTGTATCTCAGCACAGGAATAAGGTAGGGAAGAATTCTAAGGCTCATTTTGACTGCCTCCAGAAGTTAGATCAGATGGCAAATTGGATTTGGTGCTAGGTCTTTCCCTTTAGGTTTTACCCCAACAATGTTTTCATTAGTTTCGCTCACTCTCGAAATCAAGCATTTTACAGCAGGTTGGAGCAGCCTGTATCTCAGCACAGGAATAAGGTAGGGAAGAATTCTAAGGCTCATTTTGACTGCCTCCAGAAGTTAGATCAGATGGCAAATTGGATTTGCTGCTAGGTCTTTCCCTTTAGGTTTTACCCCAACAATGTTTTCATTAGTTTCGCTCACTCTCGAAATCAAGCATTTTACAGCAGGTTGGAGCAGCCTGTATCTCAGCACAGGAATAAGGTAGGGAAGAATTCTAAGGCTCATTTTGACTGCCTCCAGAAGTTAGATCAGATGGCAAATTGGATTTGGTGCTAGGTCTTTCCCTTTAGGTTTTACCCCAACAATGTTTTCATTAGTTTCGCTCACTCTCGAAATCAAGCATTTTACAGCAGGTTGGAGCAGCCTGTATCTCAGCACAGGAATAAGGTAGGGAAGAATTCTAAGGCTCATTTTGACTGCCTCCAGAAGTTAGATCAGATGGCAAATTGGATTTGGTGCTAGGTCTTTCCCTTTAGGTTTTACCCCAACAATGTTTTCATTAGTTTCGCTCACTCTCGAAATCAAGCATTTTACAGCAGGTTGGAGCAGCCTGTATCTCAGCACAGGAATAAGGTAGGGAAGAATTCTAAGGCTCATTTTGACTGCCTCCAGAAGTTAGATCAGATGGCAAATTGGATTTGGTGCTAGGTCTTTCCCTTTAGGTTTTACCCCAACAATGTTTTCATTAGTTTCGCTCACTCTCGAAATCAAGCATTTTACAGCAGGTTGGAGCAGCCTGTATCTCAGCACAGGAATAAGGTAGGGAAGAATTCTAAGGATCATTTTGACTGCCTCCAGAAGTTAGATCAGATGGCAAATTGGATTTGGTGCTAGGTCTTTCCCTTTAGGTTTTACCCCAACAATGTTTTCATTAGTTTCGCTCACTCTCGAAATCAAGCATTTTACAGCAGGTTGGAGCAGCCTGTATCTCAGCACAGGAATAAGGTAGGGAAGAATTCTAAGGCTCATTTTGACTGCCTCCAGAAGTTAGATCAGATGGCAAATTGGATTTGGTGCTAGGTCTTTCCCTTTAGGTTTTACCCCAACAATGTTTTCATTAGTTTCGCTCACTCTCGAAATCAAGCATTTTACAGCAGGTTGGAGCAGCCTGTATCTCAGCACAGGAATAAGGTAGGGAAGAATTCTAAGGATCATTTTGACTGCCTCCAGAAGTTAGATCAGATGGCAAATTGGATTTGGTGCTAGGTCTTTCCCTTTAGGTTTTACCCCAACAATGTTTTCATTAGTTTCGCTCACTCTCGAAATCAAGCATTTTACAGCAGGTTGGAGCAGCCTGTATCTCAGCACAGGAATAAGGTAGGGAAGAATTCTAAGGCTCATTTTGACTGCCTCCAGAAGTTAGATCAGATGGCAAATTGGATTTGGTGCTAGGTCTTTCCCTTTAGGTTTTACCCCAACAATGTTTTCATTAGTTTCGCTCACTCTCGAAATCAAGCATTTTACAGCAGGTTGGAGCAGCCTGTATCTCAGCACAGGAATAAGGTAGGGAAGAATTCTAAGGCTCATTTTGACTGCCTCCAGAAGTTAGATCAGATGGCAAATTGGATTTGGTGCTAGGTCTTTCCCTTTAGGTTTTACCCCAACAATGTTTTCATTAGTTTCGCTCACTCTCGAAATCAAGCATTTTACAGCAGGTTGGAGCAGCCTGTATCTCAGCACAGGAATAAGGTAGGGAAGAATTCTAAGGATCATTTTGACTGCCTCCAGAAGTTAGATCAGATGGCAAATTGGATTTGGTGCTAGGTCTTTCCCTTTAGGTTTTACCCCAACAATGTTTTCATTAGTTTCGCTCACTCTCAAAATCAAGCATTTTACAGCAGGTTGGAGCAGCCTGTATCTCAGCACAGGAATAAGGTAGGGAAGAATTCTAAGGATCATTTTGACTGCCTCCAGAAGTTAGATCAGATGGCAAATTGGATTTGGTGCTAGGTCTTTCCCTTTAGGTTTTACCCCAACAATGTTTTCATTAGTTTCGCTCACTCTCGAAATCAAGCATTTTACAGCAGGTTGGAGCAGCCTGTATCTCAGCACAGGAATAAGGTAGGGAAGAATTCTAAGGATCATTTTGACTGCCTCCAGAAGTTAGATCAGATGGCAAATTGGATTTGGTGCTAGGTCTTTCCCTTTAGGTTTTACCCCAACAATGTTTTCATTAGTTTCGCTCACTCTCGAAATCAAGCATTTTACAGCAGGTTGGAGCAGCCTGTATCTCAGCACAGGAATAAGGTAGGGAAGAATTCAAATGCTCATTTTGACTGCCTCCAGAAGTTAGATCAGATGGCAAATTGGATTTGGTGCTAGGTCTTTCCCTTTAGGTTTTACCCCAACAATGTTTTCATTAGTTTCGCTCACTCTCGAAATCAAGCATTTTACAGCAGGTTGGAGCAGCCTGTATCTCAGCACAGGAATAAGGTAGGGAAGAATTCTAAGGCTCATTTTGACTGCCTCCAGAAGTTAGATCAGATGGCAAATTGGATTTGGTGCTAGGTCTTTCCCTTTAGGTTTTACCCCAACAATGTTTTCATTAGTTTCGCTCACTCTCGAAATCAAGCATTTTACAGCAGGTTGGAGCAGCCTGTATCTCAGCACAGGAATAAGGTAGGGAAGAATTCTAAGGCTCATTTTGACTGCCTCCAGAAGTTAGATCAGATGGCAAATTGGATTTGGTGCTAGGTCTTTCCCTTTAGGTTTTACCCCAACAATGTTTTCATTAGTTTCGCTCACTCTCGAAATCAAGCATTTTACAGCAGGTTGGAGCAGCCTGTATCTCAGCACAGGAATAAGGTAGGGAAGAATTCTAAGGCTCATTTTGACTGCCTCCAGAAGTTAGATCAGATGGCAAATTGGATTTGGTGCTAGGTCTTTCCCTTTAGGTTTTACCCCAACAATGTTTTCATTAGTTTCGCTCACTCTCGAAATCAAGCATTTTACAGCAGGTTGGAGCAGCCTGTATCTCAGCACAGGAATAAGGTAGGGAAGAATTCTAAGGCTCATTTTGACTGCCTCCAGAAGTTAGATCAGATGGCAAATTGGATTTGGTGCTAGGTCTTTCCCTTTAGGTTTTACCCCAACAATGTTTTCATTAGTTTCGCTCACTCTCAAAATCAAGCATTTTACAGCAGGTTGGAGCAGCCTGTATCTCAGCACAGGAATAAGGTAGGGAAGAATTCTAAGGATCATTTTGACTGCCTCCAGAAGTTAGATCAGATGGCAAATTGGATTTGGTGCTAGGTCTTTCCCTTTAGGTTTTACCCCAACAATGTTTTCATTAGTTTCGCTCACTCTCGAAATCAAGCATTTTACAGCAGGTTGGAGCAGCCTGTATCTCAGCACAGGAATAAGGTAGGGAAGAATTCTAAGGATCATTTTGACTGCCTCCAGAAGTTAGATCAGATGGCAAATTGGATTTGGTGCTAGGTCTTTCCCTTTAGGTTTTACCCCAACAATGTTTTCATTAGTTTCGCTCACTCTCGAAATCAAGCATTTTACAGCAGGTTGGAGCAGCCTGTATCTCAGCACAGGAATAAGGTAGGGAAGAATTCAAATGCTCATTTTGACTGCCTCCAGAAGTTAGATCAGATGGCAAATTGGATTTGGTGCTAGGTCTTTCCCTTTAGGTTTTACCCCAACAATGTTTTCATTAGTTTCGCTCACTCTCGAAATCAAGCATTTTACAGCAGGTTGGAGCAGCCTGTATCTCAGCACAGGAATAAGGTAGGGAAGAATTCTAAGGCTCATTTTGACTGCCTCCAGAAGTTAGATCAGATGGCAAATTGGATTTGGTGCTAGGTCTTTCCCTTTAGGTTTTACCCCAACAATGTTTTCATTAGTTTCGCTCACTCTCGAAATCAAGCATTTTACAGCAGGTTGGAGCAGCCTGTATCTCAGCACAGGAATAAGGTAGGGAAGAATTCTAAGGATCATTTTGACTGCCTCCAGAAGTTAGATCAGATGGCAAATTGGATTTGGTGCTAGGTCTTTCCCTTTAGGTTTTACCCCAACAATGTTTTCATTAGTTTCGCTCACTCTCGAAATCAAGCATTTTACAGCAGGTTGGAGCAGCCTGTATCTCAGCACAGGAATAAGGTAGGGAAGAATTCAAATGCTCATTTTGACTGCCTCCAGAAGTTAGATCAGATGGCAAATTGGATTTGGTGCTAGGTCTTTCCCTTTAGGTTTTACCCCAACAATGTTTTCATTAGTTTCGCTCACTCTCGAAATCAAGCATTTTACAGCAGGTTGGAGCAGCCTGTATCTCAGCACAGGAATAAGGTAGGGAAGAATTCTAAGGCTCATTTTGACTGCCTCCAGAAGTTAGATCAGATGGCAAATTGGATTTGGTGCTAGGTCTTTCCCTTTAGGTTTTACCCCAACAATGTTTTCATTAGTTTCGCTCACTCTCGAAATCAAGCATTTTACAGCAGGTTGGAGCAGCCTGTATCTCAGCACAGGAATAAGGTAGGGAAGAATTCTAAGGCTCATTTTGACTGCCTCCAGAAGTTAGATCAGATGGCAAATTGGATTTGGTGCTAGGTCTTTCCCTTTAGGTTTTACCCCAACAATGTTTTCATTAGTTTCGCTCACTCTCGAAATCAAGCATTTTACAGCAGGTTGGAGCAGCCTGTATCTCAGCACAGGAATAAGGTAGGGAAGAATTCTAAGGATCATTTTGACTGCCTCCAGAAGTTAGATCAGATGGCAAATTGGATTTGGTGCTAGGTCTTTCCCTTTAGGTTTTACCCCAACAATGTTTTCATTAGTTTCGCTCACTCTCGAAATCAAGCATTTTACAGCAGGTTGGAGCAGCCTGTATCTCAGCACAGGAATAAGGTAGGGAAGAATTCTAAGGCTCATTTTGACTGCCTCCAGAAGTTAGATCAGATGGCAAATTGGATTTGGTGCTAGGTCTTTCCCTTTAGGTTTTACCCCAACAATGTTTTCATTAGTTTCGCTCACTCTCGAAATCAAGCATTTTACAGCAGGTTGGAGCAGCCTGTATCTCAGCACAGGAATAAGGTAGGGAAGAATTCTAAGGCTCATTTTGACTGCCTCCAGAAGTTAGATCAGATGGCAAATTGGATTTGGTGCTAGGTCTTTCCCTTTAGGTTTTACCCCAACAATGTTTTCATTAGTTTCGCTCACTCTCGAAATCAAGCATTTTACAGCAGGTTGGAGCAGCCTGTATCTCAGCACAGGAATAAGGTAGGGAAGAATTCTAAGGATCATTTTGACTGCCTCCAGAAGTTAGATCAGATGGCAAATTGGATTTGGTGCTAGGTCTTTCCCTTTAGGTTTTACCCCAACAATGTTTTCATTAGTTTCGCTCACTCTCAAAATCAAGCATTTTACAGCAGGTTGGAGCAGCCTGTATCTCAGCACAGGAATAAGGTAGGGAAGAATTCTAAGGATCATTTTGACTGCCTCCAGAAGTTAGATCAGATGGCAAATTGGATTTGGTGCTAGGTCTTTCCCTTTAGGTTTTACCCCAACAATGTTTTCATTAGTTTCGCTCACTCTCGAAATCAAGCATTTTACAGCAGGTTGGAGCAGCCTGTATCTCAGCACAGGAATAAGGTAGGGAAGAATTCTAAGGCTCATTTTGACTGCCTCCAGAAGTTAGATCAGATGGCAAATTGGATTTGGTGCTAGGTCTTTCCCTTTAGGTTTTACCCCAACAATGTTTTCATTAGTTTCGCTCACTCTCGAAATCAAGCATTTTACAGCAGGTTGGAGCAGCCTGTATCTCAGCACAGGAATAAGGTAGGGAAGAATTCAAATGCTCATTTTGACTGCCTCCAGAAGTTAGATCAGATGGCAAATTGGATTTGGTGCTAGGTCTTTCCCTTTAGGTTTTACCCCAACAATGTTTTCATTAGTTTCGCTCACTCTCGAAATCAAGCATTTTACAGCAGGTTGGAGCAGCCTGTATCTCAGCACAGGAATAAGGTAGGGAAGAATTCTAAGGCTCATTTTGACTGCCTCCAGAAGTTAGATCAGATGGCAAATTGGATTTGGTGCTAGGTCTTTCCCTTTAGGTTTTACCCCAACAATGTTTTCATTAGTTTCGCTCACTCTCGAAATCAAGCATTTTACAGCAGGTTGGAGCAGCCTGTATCTCAGCACAGGAATAAGGTAGGGAAGAATTCTAAGGCTCATTTTGACTGCCTCCAGAAGTTAGATCAGATGGCAAATTGGATTTGGTGCTAGGTCTTTCCCTTTAGGTTTTACCCCAACAATGTTTTCATTAGTTTCGCTCACTCTCGAAATCAAGCATTTTACAGCAGGTTGGAGCAGCCTGTATCTCAGCACAGGAATAAGGTAGGGAAGAATTCTA
Source organism: Melanerpes formicivorus (assembly GCF_026170545.1). Lineage (NCBI taxonomy): Eukaryota > Metazoa > Chordata > Aves > Piciformes > Picidae > Melanerpes > Melanerpes formicivorus. Next base: position 17,733 of record NW_027144526.1, on the reverse strand, counting down.
AGGCTCATTTTGACTGCCTCCAGAAGTTAGATCAGATGGCAAATTGGATTTGGTGCTAGGTCTTTCCCTTTAGGTTTTACCCCAACAATGTTTTCATTAGTTTCGCTCACTCTCGAAATCAAGCATTTTACAGCAGGTTGGAGCAGCCTGTATCTCAGCACAGGAATAAGGTAGGGAAGAATTCTAAGGCTCATTTTGACTGCCTCCAGAAGTTAGATCAGATGGCAAATTGGATTTGGTGCTAGGTCTTTCCCTTTAGGTTTTACCCCAACAATGTTTTCATTAGTTTCGCTCACTCTCAAAATCAAGCATTTTACAGCAGGTTGGAGCAGCCTGTATCTCAGCACAGGAATAAGGTAGGGAAGAATTCAAATGCTCATTTTGACTGCCTCCAGAAGTTAGATCAGATGGCAAATTGGATTTGGTGCTAGGTCTTTCCCTTTAGGTTTTACCCCAACAATGTTTTCATTAGTTTCGCTCACTCTCGAAATCAAGCATTTTACAGCAGGTTGGAGCAGCCTGTATCTCAGCACAGGAATAAGGTAGGGAAGAATTCTAAGGATCATTTTGACTGCCTCCAGAAGTTAGATCAGATGGCAAATTGGATTTGGTGCTAGGTCTTTCCCTTTAGGTTTTACCCCAACAATGTTTTCATTAGTTTCGCTCACTCTCGAAATCAAGCATTTTACAGCAGGTTGGAGCAGCCTGTATCTCAGCACAGGAATAAGGTAGGGAAGAATTCTAAGGCTCATTTTGACTGCCTCCAGAAGTTAGATCAGATGGCAAATTGGATTTGGTGCTAGGTCTTTCCCTTTAGGTTTTACCCCAACAATGTTTTCATTAGTTTCGCTCACTCTCGAAATCAAGCATTTTACAGCAGGTTGGAGCAGCCTGTATCTCAGCACTGGAATAAGGTAGGGAAGAATTCTAAGGATCATTTTGACTGCCTCCAGAAGTTAGATCAGATGGCAAATTGGATTTGGTGCTAGGTCTTTCCCTTTAGGTTTTACCCCAACAATGTTTTCATTAGTTTCGCTCACTCTCGAAATCAAGCATTTTACAGCAGGTTGGAGCAGCCTGTATCTCAGCACAGGAATAAGGTAGGGAAGAATTCTAAGGCTCATTTTGACTGCCTCCAGAAGTTAGATCAGATGGCAAATTGGATTTGGTGCTAGGTCTTTCCCTTTAGGTTTTACCCCAACAATGTTTTCATTAGTTTCGCTCACTCTCGAAATCAAGCATTTTACAGCAGGTTGGAGCAGCCTGTATCTCAGCACTGGAATAAGGTAGGGAAGAATTCTAAGGATCATTTTGACTGCCTCCAGAAGTTAGATCAGATGGCAAATTGGATTTGGTGCTAGGTCTTTCCCTTTAGGTTTTACCCCAACAATGTTTTCATTAGTTTCGCTCACTCTCGAAATCAAGCATTTTACAGCAGGTTGGAGCAGCCTGTATCTCAGCACAGGAATAAGGTAGGGAAGAATTCTAAGGCTCATTTTGACTGCCTCCAGAAGTTAGATCAGATGGCAAATTGGATTTGGTGCTAGGTCTTTCCCTTTAGGTTTTACCCCAACAATGTTTTCATTAGTTTCGCTCACTCTCGAAATCAAGCATTTTACAGCAGGTTGGAGCAGCCTGTATCTCAGCACAGGAATAAGGTAGGGAAGAATTCTAAGGATCATTTTGACTGCCTCCAGAAGTTAGATCAGATGGCAAATTGGATTTGGTGCTAGGTCTTTCCCTTTAGGTTTTACCCCAACAATGTTTTCATTAGTTTCGCTCACTCTCGAAATCAAGCATTTTACAGCAGGTTGGAGCAGCCTGTATCTCAGCACAGGAATAAGGTAGGGAAGAATTCTAAGGATCATTTTGACTGCCTCCAGAAGTTAGATCAGATGGCAAATTGGATTTGGTGCTAGGTCTTTCCCTTTAGGTTTTACCCCAACAATGTTTTCATTAGTTTCGCTCACTCTCGAAATCAAGCATTTTACAGCAGGTCGGAGCAGCCTGTATCTCAGCACAGGAATAAGGTAGGGAAGAATTCTAAGGCTCATTTTGACTGCCTCCAGAAGTTAGATCAGATGGCAAATTGGATTTGGTGCTAGGTCTTTCCCTTTAGGTTTTACCCCAACAATGTTTTCATTAGTTTCGCTCACTCTCAAAATCAAGCATTTTACAGCAGGTTGGAGCAGCCTGTATCTCAGCACAGGAATAAGGTAGGGAAGAATTCTAAGGCTCATTTTGACTGCCTCCAGAAGTTAGATCAGATGGCAAATTGGATTTGGTGCTAGGTCTTTCCCTTTAGGTTTTACCCCAACAATGTTTTCATTAGTTTCGCTCACTCTCGAAATCAAGCATTTTACAGCAGGTTGGAGCAGCCTGTATCTCAGCACAGGAATAAGGTAGGGAAGAATTCTAAGGATCATTTTGACTGCCTCCAGAAGTTAGATCAGATGGCAAATTGGATTTGGTGCTAGGTCTTTCCCTTTAGGTTTTACCCCAACAATGTTTTCATTAGTTTCGCTCACTCTCGAAATCAAGCATTTTACAGCAGGTTGGAGCAGCCTGTATCTCAGCACAGGAATAAGGTAGGGAAGAATTCTAAGGATCATTTTGACTGCCTCCAGAAGTTAGATCAGATGGCAAATTGGATTTGGTGCTAGGTCTTTCCCTTTAGGTTTTACCCCAACAATGTTTTCATTAGTTTCGCTCACTCTCGAAATCAAGCATTTTACAGCAGGTTGGAGCAGCCTGTATCTCAGCACAGGAATAAGGTAGGGAAGAATTCTAAGGCTCATTTTGACTGCCTCCAGAAGTTAGATCAGATGGCAAATTGGATTTGGTGCTAGGTCTTTCCCTTTAGGTTTTACCCCAACAATGTTTTCATTAGTTTCGCTCACTCTCGAAATCAAGCATTTTACAGCAGGTTGGAGCAGCCTGTATCTCAGCACAGGAATAAGGTAGGGAAGAATTCTAAGGCTCATTTTGACTGCCTCCAGAAGTTAGATCAGATGGCAAATTGGATTTGGTGCTAGGTCTTTCCCTTTAGGTTTTACCCCAACAATGTTTTCATTAGTTTCGCTCACTCTCGAAATCAAGCATTTTACAGCAGGTTGGAGCAGCCTGTATCTCAGCACTGGAATAAGGTAGGGAAGAATTCTAAGGATCATTTTGACTGCCTCCAGAAGTTAGATCAGATGGCAAATTGGATTTGGTGCTAGGTCTTTCCCTTTAGGTTTTACCCCAACAATGTTTTCATTAGTTTCGCTCACTCTCGAAATCAAGCATTTTACAGCAGGTTGGAGCAGCCTGTATCTCAGCACAGGAATAAGGTAGGGAAGAATTCTAAGGCTCATTTTGACTGCCTCCAGAAGTTAGATCAGATGGCAAATTGGATTTGGTGCTAGGTCTTTCCCTTTAGGTTTTACCCCAACAATGTTTTCATTAGTTTCGCTCACTCTCGAAATCAAGCATTTTACAGCAGGTTGGAGCAGCCTGTATCTCAGCACAGGAATAAGGTAGGGAAGAATTCTAAGGATCATTTTGACTGCCTCCAGAAGTTAGATCAGATGGCAAATTGGATTTGGTGCTAGGTCTTTCCCTTTAGGTTTTACCCCAACAATGTTTTCATTAGTTTCGCTCACTCTCGAAATCAAGCATTTTACAGCAGGTTGGAGCAGCCTGTATCTCAGCACAGGAATAAGGTAGGGAAGAATTCTAAGGCTCATTTTGACTGCCTCCAGAAGTTAGATCAGATGGCAAATTGGATTTGGTGCTAGGTCTTTCCCTTTAGGTTTTACCCCAACAATGTTTTCATTAGTTTCGCTCACTCTCGAAATCAAGCATTTTACAGCAGGTTGGAGCAGCCTGTATCTCAGCACAGGAATAAGGTAGGGAAGAATTCTAAGGCTCATTTTGACTGCCTCCAGAAGTTAGATCAGATGGCAAATTGGATTTGGTGCTAGGTCTTTCCCTTTAGGTTTTACCCCAACAATGTTTTCATTAGTTTCGCTCACTCTCGAAATCAAGCATTTTACAGCAGGTTGGAGCAGCCTGTATCTCAGCACAGGAATAAGGTAGGGAAGAATTCTAAGGATCATTTTGACTGCCTCCAGAAGTTAGATCAGATGGCAAATTGGATTTGGTGCTAGGTCTTTCCCTTTAGGTTTTACCCCAACAATGTTTTCATTAGTTTCGCTCACTCTCGAAATCAAGCATTTTACAGCAGGTTGGAGCAGCCTGTATCTCAGCACAGGAATAAGGTAGGGAAGAATTCAAATGCTCATTTTGACTGCCTCCAGAAGTTAGATCAGATGGCAAATTGGATTTGGTGCTAGGTCTTTCCCTTTAGGTTTTACCCCAACAATGTTTTCATTAGTTTCGCTCACTCTCGAAATCAAGCATTTTACAGCAGGTTGGAGCAGCCTGTATCTCAGCACAGGAATAAGGTAGGGAAGAATTCTAAGGCTCATTTTGACTGCCTCCAGAAGTTAGATCAGATGGCAAATTGGATTTGGTGCTAGGTCTTTCCCTTTAGGTTTTACCCCAACAATGTTTTCATTAGTTTCGCTCACTCTCGAAATCAAGCATTTTACAGCAGGTTGGAGCAGCCTGTATCTCAGCACTGGAATAAGGTAGGGAAGAATTCTAAGGATCATTTTGACTGCCTCCAGAAGTTAGATCAGATGGCAAATTGGATTTGGTGCTAGGTCTTTCCCTTTAGGTTTTACCCCAACAAAGTTTTCATTAGTTTCGCTCACTCTCGAAATCAAGCATTTTACAGCAGGTTGGAGCAGCCTGTATCTCAGCACAGGAATAAGGTAGGGAAGAATTCTAAGGCTCATTTTGACTGCCTCCAGAAGTTAGATCAGATGGCAAATTGGATTTGGTGCTAGGTCTTTCCCTTTAGGTTTTACCCCAACAATGTTTTCATTAGTTTCGCTCACTCTCGAAATCAAGCATTTTACAGCAGGTTGGAGCAGCCTGTATCTCAGCACAGGAATAAGGTAGGGAAGAATTCAAAGGCTCATTTTGACTGCCTCCAGAAGTTAGATCAGATGGCAAATTGGATTTGGTGCTAGGTCTTTCCCTTTAGGTTTTACCCCAACAATGTTTTCATTAGTTTCGTTCACTCTCGAAATCAAGCATTTTACAGCAGGTTGGAGCAGCCTGTATCTCAGCACAGGAATAAGGTAGGGAAGAATTCTAAGGATCATTTTGACTGCCTCCAGAAGTTAGATCAGATGGCAAATTGGATTTGGTGCTAGGTCTTTCCCTTTAGGTTTTACCCCAACAATGTTTTCATTAGTTTCGCTCACTCTCGAAATCAAGCATTTTACAGCAGGTTGGAGCAGCCTGTATCTCAGCACAGGAATAAGGTAGGGAAGAATTCTAAGGATCATTTTGACTGCCTCCAGAAGTTAGATCAGATGGCAAATTGGATTTGGTGCTAGGTCTTTCCCTTTAGGTTTTACCCCAACAATGTTTTCATTAGTTTCGCTCACTCTCGAAATCAAGCATTTTACAGCAGGTTGGAGCAGCCTGTATCTCAGCACAGGAATAAGGTAGGGAAGAATTCTAAGGCTCATTTTGACTGCCTCCAGAAGTTAGATCAGATGGCAAGTTGGATTTGGTGCTAGGTCTTTCCCTTTAGGTTTTACCCCAACAATGTTTTCATTAGTTTCGCTCACTCTCGAAATCAAGCATTTTACAGCAGGTTGGAGCAGCCTGTATCTCAGCACAGGAATAAGGTAGGGAAGAATTCTAAGGCTCATTTTGACTGCCTCCAGAAGTTAGATCAGATGGCAAATTGGATTTGGTGCTAGGTCTTTCCCTTTAGGTTTTACCCCAACAATGTTTTCATTAGTTTCGCTCACTCTTGAAATCAAGCATTTTACAGCAGGTTGGAGCAGCCTGTATCTCAGCACAGGAATAAGGTAGGGAAGAATTCTAAGGCTCATTTTGACTGCCTCCAGAAGTTAGATCAGATGGCAAATTGGATTTGGTGCTAGGTCTTTCCCTTTAGGTTTTACCCCAACAATGTTTTCATTAGTTTCGCTCACTCTCGAAATCAAGCATTTTACAGCAGGTTGGAGCAGCCTGTATCTCAGCACAGGAATAAGGTAGGGAAGAATTCTAAGGATCATTTTGACTGCCTCCAGAAGTTAGATCAGATGGCAAATTGGATTTGGTGCTAGGTCTTTCCCTTTAGGTTTTACCCCAACAATGTTTTCATTAGTTTCGCTCACTCTCGAAATCAAGCATTTTACAGCAGGTTGGAGCAGCCTGTATCTCAGCACAGGAATAAGGTAGGGAAGAATTCTAAGGCTCATTTTGACTGCCTCCAGAAGTTAGATCAGATGGCAAATTGGATTTGGTGCTAGGTCTTTCCCTTTAGGTTTTACCCCAACAATGTTTTCATTAGTTTCGCTCACTCTCGAAATCAAGCATTTTACAGCAGGTTGGAGCAGCCTGTATCTCAGCACAGGAATAAGGTAGGGAAGAATTCTAAGGATCATTTTGACTGCCTCCAGAAGTTAGATCAGATGGCAAATTGGATTTGGTGCTAGGTCTTTCCCTTTAGGTTTTACCCCAACAATGTTTTCATTAGTTTCGCTCACTCTCGAAATCAAGCATTTTACAGCAGGTTGGAGCAGCCTGTATCTCAGCACAGGAATAAGGTAGGGAAGAATTCTAAGGCTCATTTTGACTGCCTCCAGAAGTTAGATCAGATGGCAAATTGGATTTGGTGCTAGGTCTTTCCCTTTAGGTTTTACCCCAACAATGTTTTCATTAGTTTCGCTCACTCTCGAAATCAAGCATTTTACAGCAGGTTGGAGCAGCCTGTATCTCAGCACAGGAATAAGGTAGGGAAGAATTCTAAGGCTCATTTTGACTGCCTCCAGAAGTTAGATCAGATGGCAAATTGGATTTGGTGCTAGGTCTTTCCCTTTAGGTTTTACCCCAACAATGTTTTCATTAGTTTCGCTCACTCTCGAAATCAAGCATTTTACAGCAGGTTGGAGCAGCCTGTATCTCAGCACAGGAATAAGGTAGGGAAGAATTCTAAGGATCATTTTGACTGCCTCCAGAAGTTAGATCAGATGGCAAATTGGATTTGGTGCTAGGTCTTTCCCTTTAGGTTTTACCCCAACAATGTTTTCATTAGTTTCGCTCACTCTCGAAATCAAGCATTTTACAGCAGGTCGGAGCAGCCTGTATCTCAGCACAGGAATAAGGTAGGGAAGAATTCTAAGGCTCATTTTGACTGCCTCCAGAAGTTAGATCAGATGGCAAATTGGATTTGGTGCTAGGTCTTTCCCTTTAGGTTTTACCCCAACAATGTTTTCATTAGTTTCGCTCACTCTCAAAATCAAGCATTTTACAGCAGGTTGGAGCAGCCTGTATCTCAGCACAGGAATAAGGTAGGGAAGAATGCTAAGGATCATTTTGACTGCCTCCAGAAGTTAGATCAGATGGCAAATTGGATTTGGTGCTAGGTCTTTCCCTTTAGGTTTTACCCCAACAATGTTTTCATTAGTTTCGCTCACTCTCGAAATCAAGCATTTTACAGCAGGTTGGAGCAGCCTGTATCTCAGCACAGGAATAAGGTAGGGAAGAATTCTAAGGCTCATTTTGACTGCCTCCAGAAGTTAGATCAGATGGCAAATTGGATTTGGTGCTAGGTCTTTCCCTTTAGGTTTTACCCCAACAATGTTTTCATTAGTTTCGCTCACTCTCGAAATCAAGCATTTTACAGCAGGTTGGAGCAGCCTGTATCTCAGCACAGGAATAAGGTAGGGAAGAATTCTAAGGCTCATTTTGACTGCCTCCAGAAGTTAGATCAGATGGCAAATTGGATTTGGTGCTAGGTCTTTCCCTTTAGGTTTTACCCCAACAATGTTTTCATTAGTTTCGCTCACTCTCGAAATCAAGCATTTTACAGCAGGTTGGAGCAGCCTGTATCTCAGCACAGGAATAAGGTAGGGAAGAATTCTAAGGCTCATTTTGACTGCCTCCAGAAGTTAGATCAGATGGCAAATTGGATTTGGTGCTAGGTCTTTCCCTTTAGGTTTTACCCCAACAATGTTTTCATTAGTTTCGCTCACTCTCGAAATCAAGCATTTTACAGCAGGTTGGAGCAGCCTGTATCTCAGCACAGGAATAAGGTAGGGAAGAATTCTAAGGCTCATTTTGACTGCCTCCAGAAGTTAGATCAGATGGCAAATTGGATTTGGTGCTAGGTCTTTCCCTTTAGGTTTTACCCCAACAATGTTTTCATTAGTTTCGCTCACTCTCGAAATCAAGCATTTTACAGCAGGTTGGAGCAGCCTGTATCTCAGCACAGGAATAAGGTAGGGAAGAATTCTAAGGATCATTTTGACTGCCTCCAGAAGTTAGATCAGATGGCAAATTGGATTTGGTGCTAGGTCTTTCCCTTTAGGTTTTACCCCAACAATGTTTTCATTAGTTTCGCTCACTCTCGAAATCAAGCATTTTACAGCAGGTTGGAGCAGCCTGTATCTCAGCACAGGAATAAGGTAGGGAAGAATTCTAAGGCTCATTTTGACTGCCTCCAGAAGTTAGATCAGATGGCAAATTGGATTTGGTGCTAGGTCTTTCCCTTTAGGTTTTACCCCAACAATGTTTTCATTAGTTTCGCTCACTCTCGAAATCAAGCATTTTACAGCAGGTTGGAGCAGCCTGTATCTCAGCACAGGAATAAGGTAGGGAAGAATTCTAAGGCTCATTTTGACTGCCTCCAGAAGTTAGATCAGATGGCAAATTGGATTTGGTGCTAGGTCTTTCCCTTTAGGTTTTACCCCAACAATGTTTTCATTAGTTTCGCTCACTCTCGAAGTCAAGCATTTTACAGCAGGTTGGAGCAGCCTGTATCTCAGCACAGGAATAAGGTAGGGAAGAATTCTAAGGCTCATTTTGACTGCCTCCAGAAGTTAGATCAGATGGCAAATTGGATTTGGTGCTAGGTCTTTCCCTTTAGGTTTTACCCCAACAATGTTTTCATTAGTTTCGCTCACTCTCGAAATCAAGCATTTTACAGCAGGTTGGAGCAGCCTGTATCTCAGCACAGGAGTAAGGTAGGGAAGAATTCTAAGGCTCATTTTGACTGCCTCCAGAAGTTAGATCAGATGGCAAATTGGATTTGGTGCTAGGTCTTTCCCTTTAGGTTTTACCCCAACAATGTTTTCATTAGTTTCGCTCACTCTCGAAATCAAGCATTTTACAGCAGGTTGGAGCAGCCTGTATCTCAGCACAGGAATAAGGTAGGGAAGAATTCTAAGGATCATTTTGACTGCCTCCAGAAGTTAGATCAGATGGCAAATTGGATTTGGTGCTAGGTCTTTCCCTTTAGGTTTTACCCCAACAATGTTTTCATTAGTTTCGCTCACTCTCGAAATCAAGCATTTTACAGCAGGTTGGAGCAGCCTGTATCTCAGCACAGGAATAAGGTAGGGAAGAATTCTAAGGATCATTTTGACTGCCTCCAGAAATTAGATCAGATGGCAAATTGGATTTGGTGCTAGGTCTTTCCCTTTAGGTTTTACCCCAACAATGTTTTCATTAGTTTCGCTCACTCTCGAAATCAAGCATTTTACAGCAGGTTGGAGCAGCCTGTATCTCAGCACAGGAATGAGGTAGGGAAGAATTCTAAGGATCATTTTGACTGCCTCCAGAAGTTAGATCAGATGGCAAATTGGATTTGGTGCTAGGTCTTTCCCTTTAGGTTTTACCCCAACAAAGTTTTCATTAGTTTCGCTCACTCTCGAAATCAAGCATTTTACAGCAGGTTGGAGCAGCCTGTATCTCAGCACAGGAATAAGGTAGGGAAGAATTCTAAGGCTCATTTTGACTGCCTCCAGAAGTTAGATCAGATGGCAAATTGGATTTGGTGCTAGGTCTTTCCCTTTAGGTTTTACCCCAACAATGTTTTCATTAGTTTCGCTCACTCTCGAAATCAAGCATTTTACAGCAGGTTGGAGCAGCCTGTATCTCAGCACAGGAATAAGGTAGGGAAGAATTCTAAGGCTCATTTTGACTGCCTCCAGAAGTTAGATCAGATGGCAAATTGGATTTGGTGCTAGGTCTTTCCCTTTAGGTTTTACCCCAACAATGTTTTCATTAGTTTCGCTCACTCTCGAAATCAAGCATTTTACAGCAGGTTGGAGCAGCCTGTATCTCAGCACAGGAATAAGGTAGGGAAGAATTCTAAGGCTCATTTTGACTGCCTCCAGAAGTTAGATCAGATGGCAAATTGGATTTGGTGCTAGGTCTTTCCCTTTAGGTTTTACCCCAACAATGTTTTCATTAGTTTCGCTCACTCTCGAAATCAAGCATTTTACAGCAGGTTGGAGCAGCCTGTATCTCAGCACAGGAATAAGGTAGGGAAGAATTCTAAGGATCATTTTGACTGCCTCCAGAAGTTAGATCAGATGGCAAATTGGATTTGGTGCTAGGTCTTTCCCTTTAGGTTTTACCCCAACAATGTTTTCATTAGTTTCGCTCACTCTCGAAATCAAGCATTTTACAGCAGGTTGGAGCAGCCTGTATCTCAGCACAGGAATAAGGTAGGGAAGAATTCTAAGGCTCATTTTGACTGCCTCCAGAAGTTAGATCAGATGGCAAATTGGATTTGGTGCTAGGTCTTTCCCTTTAGGTTTTACCCCAACAATGTTTTCATTAGTTTCGCTCACTCTCGAAATCAAGCATTTTACAGCAGGTTGGAGCAGCCTGTATCTCAGCACAGGAATAAGGTAGGGAAGAATTCTAAGGCTCATTTTGACTGCCTCCAGAAGTTAGATCAGATGGCAAATTGGATTTGGTGCTAGGTCTTTCCCTTTAGGTTTTACCCCAACAATGTTTTCATTAGTTTCGCTCACTCTCGAAATCAAGCATTTTACAGCAGGTTGGAGCAGCCTGTATCTCAGCACAGGAATAAGGTAGGGAAGAATTCTAAGGCTCATTTTGACTGCCTCCAGAAGTTAGATCAGATGGCAAATTGGATTTGGTGCTAGGTCTTTCCCTTTAGGTTTTACCCCAACAATGTTTTCATTAGTTTCGCTCACTCTCGAAATCAAGCATTTTACAGCAGGTTGGAGCAGCCTGTATCTCAGCACAGGAATAAGGTAGGGAAGAATTCTAAGGATCATTTTGACTGCCTCCAGAAGTTAGATCAGATGGCAAATTGGATTTGGTGCTAGGTCTTTCCCTTTAGGTTTTACCCCAACAATGTTTTCATTAGTTTCGCTCACTCTCGAAATCAAGCATTTTACAGCAGGTTGGAGCAGCCTGTATCTCAGCACAGGAATAAGGTAGGGAAGAATTCTAAGGATCATTTTGACTGCCTCCAGAAGTTAGATCAGATGGCAAATTGGATTTGGTGCTAGGTCTTTCCCTTTAGGTTTTACCCCAACAATGTTTTCATTAGTTTCGCTCACTCTCGAAATCAAGCATTTTACAGCAGGTTGGAGCAGCCTGTATCTCAGCACAGGAATAAGGTAGGGAAGAATTCTAAGGCTCATTTTGACTGCCTCCAGAAGTTAGATCAGATGGCAAATTGGATTTGGTGCTAGGTCTTTCCCTTTAGGTTTTACCCCAACAATGTTTTCATTAGTTTCGCTCACTCTCGAAATCAAGCATTTTACAGCAGGTTGGAGCAGCCTGTATCTCAGCACAGGAATAAGGTAGGGAAGAATTCTAAGGATCATTTTGACTGCCTCCAGAAGTTAGATCAGATGGCAAATTGGATTTGGTGCTAGGTCTTTCCCTTTAGGTTTTACCCCAACAATGTTTTCATTAGTTTCGCTCACTCTCGAAATCAAGCATTTTACAGCAGGTTGGAGCAGCCTGTATCTCAGCACAGGAATAAGGTAGGGAAGAATTCTAAGGCTCATTTTGACTGCCTCCAGAAGTTAGATCAGATGGCAAATTGGATTTGGTGCTAGGTCTTTCCCTTTAGGTTTTACCCCAACAATGTTTTCATTAGTTTCGCTCACTCTCGAAATCAAGCATTTTACAGCAGGTTGGAGCAGCCTGTATCTCAGCACAGGAATAAGGTAGGGAAGAATTCTAAGGCTCATTTTGACTGCCTCCAGAAGTTAGATCAGATGGCAAATTGGATTTGGTGCTAGGTCTTTCCCTTTAGGTTTTACCCCAACAATGTTTTCATTAGTTTCGCTCACTCTCGAAATCAAGCATTTTACAGCAGGTTGGAGCAGCCTGTATCTCAGCACAGGAATAAGGTAGGGAAGAATTCTAAGGATCATTTTGACTGCCTCCAGAAGTTAGATCAGATGGCAAATTGGATTTGGTGCTAGGTCTTTCCCTTTAGGTTTTACCCCAACAATGTTTTCATTAGTTTCGCTCACTCTCGAAATCAAGCATTTTACAGCAGGTTGGAGCAGCCTGTATCTCAGCACAGGAATAAGGTAGGGAAGAATTCTAAGGATCATTTTGACTGCCTCCAGAAGTTAGATCAGATGGCAAATTGGATTTGGTGCTAGGTCTTTCCCTGTAGGTTTTACCCCAACAATGTTTTCATTAGTTTCGCTCACTCTCGAAATCAAGCATTTTACAGCAGGTTGGAGCAGCCTGTATCTCAGCACAGGAATAAGGTAGGGAAGAATTCTAAGGATCATTTTGACTGCCTCCAGAAGTTAGATCAGATGGCAAATTGGATTTGGTGCTAGGTCTTTCCCTTTAGGTTTTACCCCAACAAAGTTTTCATTAGTTTCGCTCACTCTCGAAATCAAGCATTTTACAGCAGGTTGGAGCAGCCTGTATCTCAGCACAGGAATAAGGTAGGGAAGAATTCTAAGGCTCATTTTGACTGCCTCCAGAAGTTAGATCAGATGGCAAATTGGATTTGGTGCTAGGTCTTTCCCTTTAGGTTTTACCCCAACAATGTTTTCATTAGTTTCGCTCACTCTCGAAATCAAGCATTTTACAGCAGGTTGGAGCAGCCTGTATCTCAGCACAGGAATAAGGTAGGGAAGAATTCAAAGGCTCATTTTGACTGCCTCCAGAAGTTAGATCAGATGGCAAATTGGATTTGGTGCTAGGTCTTTCCCTTTAGGTTTTACCCCAACAATGTTTTCATTAGTTTCGCTCACTCTCGAAATCAAGCATTTTACAGCAGGTTGGAGCAGCCTGTATCTCAGCACAGGAATAAGGTAGGGAAGAATTCTAAGGCTCATTTTGACTGCCTCCAGAAGTTAGATCAGATGGCAAATTGGATTTGGTGCTAGGTCTTTCCCTTTAGGTTTTACCCCAACAATGTTTTCATTAGTTTCGCTCACTCTCGAAATCAAGCATTTTACAGCAGGTTGGAGCAGCCTGTATCTCAGCACAGGAATAAGGTAGGGAAGAATTCTAAGGCTCATTTTGACTGCCTCCAGAAGTTAGATCAGATGGCAAATTGGATTTGGTGCTAGGTCTTTCCCTTTAGGTTTTACCCCAACAATGTTTTCATTAGTTTCGCTCACTCTCGAAATCAAGCATTTTACAGCAGGTTGGAGCAGCTGTATCTCAGCACAGGAATAAGGTAGGGAAGAATTCTAAGGCTCATTTTGACTGCCTCCAGAAGTTAGATCAGATGGCAAATTGGATTTGGTGCTAGGTCTTTCCCTTTAGGTTTTACCCCAACAATGTTTTCATTAGTTTCGCTCACTCTCGAAATCAAGCATTTTACAGCAGGTTGGAGCAGCCTGTATCTCAGCACAGGAATAAGGTAGGGAAGAATTCTAAGGATCATTTTGACTGCCTCCAGAAGTTAGATCAGATGGCAAATTGGATTTGGTGCTAGGTCTTTCCCTTTAGGTTTTACCCCAACAATGTTTTCATTAGTTTCGCTCACTCTCGAAATCAAGCATTTTACAGCAGGTTGGAGCAGCCTGTATCTCAGCACAGGAATAAGGTAGGGAAGAATTCTAAGGATCATTTTGACTGCCTCCAGAAGTTAGATCAGATGGCAAATTGGATTTGGTGCTAGGTCTTTCCCTTTAGGTGTTTACCCCCAACAATGTTTTCATTAGTTTCGCTCACTCTCGAAATCAAGCATTTTACAGCAGGTTGGAGCAGCCTGTATCTCAGCACAGGAATAAGGTAGGGAAGAATTCTAAGGCTCATTTTGACTGCCTCCAGAAGTTAGATCAGATGGCAAATTGGATTTGGTGCTAGGTCTTTCCTTTAGGTTTTACCCCAACAATGTTTTCATTAGTTTCGCTCACTCTCGAAATCAAGCATTTTACAGCAGGTTGGAGCAGCCTGTATCTCAGCACAGGAATAAGGTAGGGAAGAATTCTAAGGCTCATTTTGACTGCCTCCAGAAGTTAGATCAGATGGCAAATTGGATTTGGTGCTAGGTCTTTCCCTTTAGGTTTTACCCCAACAATGTGTTTATTAGTTTCGCTCACTCTCGAAATCAAGCATTTTACAGCAGGTTGGAGCAGCCTGTATCTCAGCACAGGAATAAGGTAGGGAAGAATTCTAAGGCTCATTTTGACTGCCTCCAGAAGTTAGATCAGATGGCAAATTGGATTTGGTGCTAGGTCTTTCCCTTTAGGTTTTACCCCAACAATGTTTTCATTAGTTTCGCTCACTCTCGAAATCAAGCATTTTACAGCAGGTTGGAGCAGCCTGTATCTCAGCACAGGAATAAGGTAGGGAAGAATTCTAAGGATCATTTTGACTGCCTCCAGAAGTTAGATCAGATGGCAAATTGGATTTGGTGCTAGGTCTTTCCCTTTAGGTTTTACCCCAACAATGTTTTCATTAGTTTCGCTCACTCTCGAAATCAAGCATTTTACAGCAGGTTGGAGCAGCCTGTATCTCAGCACAGGAATAAGGTAGGGAAGAATTCTAAGGATCATTTTGACTGCCTCCAGAAGTTAGATCAGATGGCAAATTGGATTTGGTGCTAGGTCTTTCCCTTTAGGTTTTACCCCAACAATGTTTTCATTAGTTTCGCTCACTCTCGAAATCAAGCATTTTACAGCAGGTTGGAGCAGCCTGTATCTCAGCACAGGAATAAGGTAGGGAAGAATTCTAAGGATCATTTTGACTGCCTCCAGAAGTTAGATCAGATGGCAAATTGGATTTGGTGCTAGGTCTTTCCCTTTAGGTTTTACCCCAACAATGTTTTCATTAGTTTCGCTCACTCTCGAAATCAAGCATTTTACAGCAGGTTGGAGCAGCCTGTATCTCAGCACAGGAATAAGGTAGGGAAGAATTCTAAGGATCATTTTGACTGCCTCCAGAAGTTAGATCAGATGGCAAATTGGATTTGGTGCTAGGTCTTTCCCTTTAGGTTTTACCCCAACAATGTTTTCATTAGTTTCGCTCACTCTCGAAATCAAGCATTTTACAGCAGGTTGGAGCAGCCTGTATCTCAGCACAGGAATAAGGTAGGGAAGAATTCTAAGGCTCATTTTGACTGCCTCCAGAAGTTAGATCAGATGGCAAATTGGATTTGGTGCTAGGTCTTTCCCTTTAGGTTTTACCCCAACAATGTTTTCATTAGTTTCGCTCACTCTCGAAATCAAGCATTTTACAGCAGGTTGGAGCAGCCTGTATCTCAGCACAGGAATAAGGTAGGGAAGAATTCTAAGGATCATTTTGACTGCCTCCAGAAGTTAGATCAGATGGCAAATTGGATTTGGTGCTAGGTCTTTCCCTTTAGGTTTTACCCCAACAATGTTTTCATTAGTTTCGCTCACTCTCGAAATCAAGCATTTTACAGCAGGTTGGAGCAGCCTGTATCTCAGCACAGGAATAAGGTAGGGAAGAATTCTAAGGCTCATTTTGACTGCCTCCAGAAGTTAGATCAGATGGCAAATTGGATTTGGTGCTAGGTCTTTCCCTTTAGGTTTTACCCCAACAATGTTTTCATTAGTTTCGCTCACTCTCGAAATCAAGCATTTTACAGCAGGTTGGAGCAGCCTGTATCTCAGCACAGGAATAAGGTAGGGAAGAATTCTAAGGATCATTTTGACTGCCTCCAGAAGTTAGATCAGATGGCAAATTGGATTTGGTGCTAGGTCTTTCCCTGTAGGTTTTACCCCAACAATGTTTTCATTAGTTTCGCTCACTCTCGAAATCAAGCATTTTACAGCAGGTTGGAGCAGCCTGTATCTCAGCACAGGAATAAGGTAGGGAAGAATTCTAAGGATCATTTTGACTGCCTCCAGAAGTTAGATCAGATGGCAAATTGGATTTGGTGCTAGGTCTTTCCCTTTAGGTTTTACCCCAACAAAGTTTTCATTAGTTTCGCTCACTCTCGAAATCAAGCATTTTACAGCAGGTTGGAGCAGCCTGTATCTCAGCACAGGAATAAGGTAGGGAAGAATTCTAAGGCTCATTTTGACTGCCTCCAGAAGTTAGATCAGATGGCAAATTGGATTTGGTGCTAGGTCTTTCCCTTTAGGTTTTACCCCAACAATGTTTTCATTAGTTTCGCTCACTCTCGAAATCAAGCATTTTACAGCAGGTTGGAGCAGCCTGTATCTCAGCACAGGAATAAGGTAGGGAAGAATTCAAATGCTCATTTTGACTGCCTCCAGAAGTTAGATCAGATGGCAAATTGGATTTGGTGCTAGGTCTTTCCCTTTAGGTTTTACCCCAACAATGTTTTCATTAGTTTCGCTCACTCTCGAAATCAAGCATTTTACAGCAGGTTGGAGCAGCCTGTATCTCAGCACAGGAATAAGGTAGGGAAGAATTCTAAGGCTCATTTTGACTGCCTCCAGAAGTTAGATCAGATGGCAAATTGGATTTGGTGCTAGGTCTTTCCCTTTAGGTTTTACCCCAACAATGTTTTCATTAGTTTCGCTCACTCTCGAAATCAAGCATTTTACAGCAGGTTGGAGCAGCCTGTATCTCAGCACAGGAATAAGGTAGGGAAGAATTCTAAGGCTCATTTTGACTGCCTCCAGAAGTTAGATCAGATGGCAAATTGGATTTGGTGCTAGGTCTTTCCCTTTAGGTTTTACCCCAACAATGTTTTCATTAGTTTCGCTCACTCTCGAAATCAAGCATTTTACAGCAGGTTGGAGCAGCCTGTATCTCAGCACAGGAATAAGGTAGGGAAGAATTCTAAGGCTCATTTTGACTGCCTCCAGAAGTTAGATCAGATGGCAAATTGGATTTGGTGCTAGGTCTTTCCCTTTAGGTTTTACCCCAACAATGTTTTCATTAGTTTCGCTCACTCTCGAAATCAAGCATTTTACAGCAGGTTGGAGCAGCCTGTATCTCAGCACAGGAATAAGGTAGGGAAGAATTCTAAGGATCATTTTGACTGCCTCCAGAAGTTAGATCAGATGGCAAATTGGATTTGGTGCTAGGTCTTTCCCTTTAGGTTTTACCCCAACAATGTTTTCATTAGTTTCGCTCACTCTCGAAATCAAGCATTTTACAGCAGGTTGGAGCAGCCTGTATCTCAGCACAGGAATAAGGTAGGGAAGAATTCTAAGGATCATTTTGACTGCCTCCAGAAGTTAGATCAGATGGCAAATTGGATTTGGTGCTAGGTCTTTCCCTTTAGGTTTTACCCCAACAATGTTTTCATTAGTTTCGCTCACTCTCGAAATCAAGCATTTTACAGCAGGTTGGAGCAGCCTGTATCTCAGCACAGGAATAAGGTAGGGAAGAATTCTAAGGATCATTTTGACTGCCTCCAGAAGTTAGATCAGATGGCAAATTGGATTTGGTGCTAGGTCT
>NW_027144525.1:0-36306 GCF_026170545.1 Melanerpes formicivorus | reverse complement strand
TTATTACAGAATATTGTAACAAATTCAATATCCTAGTCTTCATTTGTATGAATGGTTTGTATTGTACATAATTTAACCAGTGTTATTTGAGCTGCTTATTAATATTAACTTGTAATTGTCTCTCTGCTTGTTATTGGTTAAAAGCAATCAAGGAAATGAGGAATCCATTTATCAATGTAGCTGTAAACTCCATTAAAAGACAGAACTATGTACAAAGCATTTATTCAGCTAAAGTATTGTTGAAAGCTATACATATACAACATTACAGTCTGTCTGTATTTAGCTATTTTATTTCCAGAGGAGAAAAAAAGAAAGAAAAAAAAAAAGAACTGTACATAAAAATAAAAAATCTTAAAGTTGAGTTTCAATATGTACTGTGTAGATAGTGGTTTAAATGGTCCTGACCAGCGGATACCTTTCCAAGTTTGACATGGTTTTCAATCCTGTCTCTTTGTAGATGAACATCTAGATGCATCTATTTATAAGTCTGGGTGTGTGCATGTTTGTGCGTGCATAGGTACATGTGTGTGTGTCTGCAAATCCATATAGGCATATATGTAGAATACAGAAAAATTACTCAAACCCTGTTCTTAGCCAGCAGAAATTATTACTGAAGGGTCTTGCTAAGCTGAGTGAAAGGTCCAACTCAGATAAGAAACTAGAGGAGCAGGGCTTTGTTTAAAACATTATTTAGAAGTGGGGAAACATGGAGCCACTCTGTATACACAGGCCTGTCTTTGCCTTAATCCTAGCCTCCTCTGAGGTAGTGATCTCTCTTTATGGAATGAAGAGAGCCCTTTTTGTGTACAAGGGATTTTTCTTCCTACAAACAAAAAGCTCATAGCTTTTATATACTTTCTTTTTTCCTTTTTTTCCCCCTGTGCGTGTGTATGTGTGTGTACAGTGCCATACCTTACTCTTAATATCCAGATAACCAGTAGCTATAACAAGTCAATGCCTAAGAGAAGGCTGCCCAAAGAAGAACTCAGTATTTAATGTCATGTCTTTCAGAATTATCATTCCTGGCAATGCTTTCTTTCCAGTCGCATCCTCACTGCCAGGTTCTGTGCTCTTGTGTCCAAGCTGTGAGTGAAGATATGGGTCAGCTTCCAACTATGGACAGCGTCATGAACAGCTTCTCCAAAATCCCAATAAACACTCCACTGATGTTTCAACAAGGGAGAAGTTTGAAACAACTTCTAGTTGTGGACCTTTGTTGCTGAAATGTGCAGAACCTAAATGAGAACAAAACATTATTGACAAGTAAATATTTTCCCATTGATGTTTGCATAGGAGAGGAGACTTCCATGTTATTATTGCTTTGGCTTCTTCAAACAGATATTCTTGTGGGAATTTCTTCATTATATGTGACATTTCCCAGGACAAATAGACTCTGGCCCCTGTGTAGATTTGGAGAAATAAATTGTCCAAGCCATACAGTCCAGATTCTGATCTCACTCAGAAACATGCTGAGATGTTTTTTTTTCAAATGTTATATTTCTTTGACAGGAATCGTGATTATACTGCTAATGTTTCCTCATTGATGCTCTATGGAAAGTAACTGCTCTGAATATAAAACATAATTTGTGCAATGACCAAAAGTGAAATCTTTGGCTCTGTTAAAGTCAGTGGGAACTTCGCTATTGAGTTCCATACAAATCCCATTTAATAGTGTGTAGGATTCCAGTGTTAAATATGATCAGCAACCTTAGCAATCTGTATTATGACTGAGCATTACATGCTTTGTGTTGCCACTTATATTTCTGAAGAAATGGATGTGAAATGCTATTACTGGTACAGTTTCATTATTTTCTTTATTTTTATAAACTTCCCATAAATATAAGAAGCTTATGCATTCCGTTTGTGTATATATTTACCCACTTCTCAAGTTACACCAAGACAAAAAGGAATTATTCATCATGCAACGGTTCTGATCCTTTTAATTTTGATAGTGGGTACTTTCTCTGCCTCTATCACTATCAGCCACATTATTTTTCAGTTTTAAGCCTCTGAAGAACTTTCTCTTCTTCATAAGTATTCTTGAGTTTGAACTTGGAAGTGCTCCTTTTGGTGACCTGGTTGTAAAACTACAATCTAATAGCAAAATATATAATGTTTTACTTAGCTGCTAGTTCATTGCATTTTATTTCCTCCAGTCTCCTTGGGAAATATTTTGTGTTTGCTAACCTGGTTAAAGACTGGTTTTGGTTTGACCACTTGAGAAAGGAATTTAATGGACATGAATGTGTTAATTCAGTTAAGCAATGTATGTATGGTTATGTGGGTCTTGGACATGAACAATGCCTTAATGGAGTGCTAGGCCAGGCAAATATTGCCTCATTACAACTCACTACTTCTATACATAATAAAGATATATATCTCTAAAGGTATATTTTTTAGGATTAAAGGAGGTTGAGTTATTTATTTTAAAGAAGTGAAGAGACTGATTTTATTCACTTTTTTTTTTTCTAATTTAAAAAAAAAGTCATTTAAAGCATACCTTGAGTCTTATTTTCACTACACAGCGAAGTCACAGGTAGGATTTTAATGAAACAAATTATTCTTGTTACAATAGTACACAGATCATGTGCTTGAGCAAAGATTGATGTATTAAACTGGCTTTGGATGGGTCAGTGATAAAATGTCTGTGCCATTTTCTGTCCCTTTGAGAAAAGGAGTCCAGAATATAGAAAACATATATAGACTAGAATAAAAAAATAAATATCACTGATCAAAGTTCCAAAGAGTGATGGAAAAATGAAAGGCTTGCAATTGTTAGTTTTATCAAAATACTTCAGCACGGGATAGAAAATATACTTTCTTCCCTCTTTGTGAAGTCACTTATAAAGTTTTATCCCTTTCTCCTCTTTTCCTAAGATTGCATGGATAATAAGTGAACCAATAAATTCATCTTTACAAAGATCTTGTCTTTCAAAGTATCCCTTACTTAAAAAGTATGATGTCAGAAACTGTTCAAAAGTACTAATCTACAATGAAGTAAGAACAAGTCAAACTCAGTAGAATGGAATGGATGTCTTGTAGTGCTCTGTTGCATGTTAACCTAGAGATTTAGGTAATACTACTCAAGGGGTTTAGTCAGAGGGCACTGTAACTGTGATTATATAATTTCATCCTCACGCATTCCAAATCCTATGCTGTAACTTGGAATCTAGTAGGAATATCAGAAACTACTCTGTAAATTATGTTTTATAGAATTGTGGAGGAAAACAGATTACAAAATATCTGCTACTTTTACAGCAACACCAACCTAAAGCTTAGGCATCTGAGAAGGCACTGAACTATAGGTCTCAGCACTGTGTGGGTCCTCTATGTCCTTCTTTGACAGAGGTGGTCAAATCATATCCGACTGCAGCTAGAAATGGAAGAGAATCTTGTCACTAGTGATCTGTGCTTAATTGTGTGTCTGACATTGCCAGAGACCTCAAATGGCTGCATCAAAGACCTGTTGTAGTAGGAGCTGCACGATGCAGAAATGTACACAATACCTAATCAGAAATAGATTTGATGTCAAGAACCACCTGTTTTCAAAGCAGGTTACTGCAGAATACTTGTAAACCATGTATTTATGAACTTGAGGCATATTGTTTATTAAATTAGGGTTTTTAAAAAAAATATAAGGACAGTTGGAGAGCAGTGAAGGGGAAAAGGACCTGGGGGTCCTAGTGGATGGAAGGTTGATCATGAGCCAGCAATGTCCTCTTGTGGCCAAGAAGGCCAATGCTGTTCTAGGGTGTATTGGAAGGGTTGTGGTTAGTAGGCCAAGAGAGGTTCTCCTCCCCCTCTACTCTTCCCTGGTGAGGCCACATCTGGAATATTGTTTCCAGTTCTGTGCCACTCCATTCAAGAAGGGCTTCAGGGCACTGCTTGAAAGAGGCCAGTGCAGAGCCACAAAAATTAAGGGAGTGGAACATCTTATGAGGAGAGACTGAGGGAGCTGGGGCTCTGTAGATTGAAGGAGACTAAGGGGTAACCTCATTAATGATTATAAATATGTGAAGGGTGAGTGCCAAGAGGACAGAGCCAGGCTCTTCTTGATGATACCTAATGACAAGACAAGGGGCAATGGTGGAAGTTGAGGCATAGGAAGTTCCATGGAAAAATGAGGAAACATTTTTTCCACTGTGAGAATGATGGAACACTGGAACATGCTGCCCACAGGGGTTGTGCAGTTTTCCTCTCTGGAGATATTCAAAACCCATGTGGATGAATTCCTGTGTGACCTGGTATAGGCGATCCTGCTCTGGCAGGGGGATTGGACTGGATGATATTACAAGATCCTTCCAGTCCCTGATATTCTGTGATTCTCAAAAAGTAGCATTTTTAACTACTCATACATGAATGAAATACAAGCATTCCTGACCCTTTAAAAAAAAAAATCTCTGGCTCTATTGTGTCAGTCTGGAGTTCATAAAAAGGATGGGAGACAATTAGTTTTACATGTGTATTAAAAAATGGAATCTTTGCTTACAATTTATACTATAGCCCTTTGATAAGCTGCCCTGTTATCACTGCCATGTGTGAGTATGAAAATTGTTTTCAAAAATATTTTGACAGTGGAAGCCAGACTAAAAACCTTTTCTTTTTTTCCTTCTCTCTCTATTTTTTGTCCATTCTTAATTTTTCTCTTTCCTTTTTTTTTTTTTGTTTGTTTTTAAGAACAAGCTAAAATCCACTGATTGATTAATTATCTAGATAAAATTTGAGAAAGTCAGTACCTATTGAAAGGGTTAATATTTTTTTGCTGCTTGTGTAAAGTTAAACTGCTGTTTGTAAAGCTAAAATTACAGGGCTGTGGGAATGTTGTGTTTCTTTGGTTAATAGACACCTTATAATATGACCTAAGACATGTAACATGATCTGTCCAAAGAGGTTGATGCATCCAATGGTTAAAATTAAAACATTTTCATTGTTTTCTGTCCAAAAAGGCTGATGCATCCAATGGTTAAAATTAAAACATTTTCATTGTTTTCTGTATTCCATGCTAATTCGTTAAACTATAATCATTACCCAAACTAAAAAGGAGATCACATTGTTTTCCACAGGTGTTTATTTTTTCATTGGAGTATGTCTATCTAATGGTTTTCATTTCTTTTGAAGGGTCGTGGATCACTGCCTCAGCTTCAACTGATGTCCTGTGCATGGTATCCATAATTTTAAATCCTTTATCTTAGTTTGCATCTGGGATATCGAAACAAATGTAATTTTTTTGTAGGTGCTTTAAACCAGAAGCAGTGACTCACCTGAGCTTTAATTCTAACAGAGTTATTGTCCTGTTGTTGAAGATAGGATTTGAGACAATGGAGCATGTGTAAGATTGATTCCTAGTTCGATGTACCTTAACCATAAAGCATATAGAGATATCGCCATGAGGGATGGCTTTAATGAACTGTTGATAACAGGAAATTAGAGGAGACAAATTTTTTTATGGAGTTCAAACAGTTTATACACACCAGTGATGATGTGGAAATCAGTGATTTCTAAACATAAGTCTGATACTTTGTCCAATATTGTATGGAAGGGCCACTGAGTTCCTGGGAAGAGCCCAGTGCACATACAGATCTGATAATCATAGGAAATAAGTAAAACCAGAGTTAGCAGGAGCATAAATAATATGAGATCTTCAGTTCATTGTTTAGGTCACAGCAGATCTAAAATAAGATCAAAAACCTACTCAGAAACAGGCAACTCAAGGAAAAATGAGGTTACTCATGGAACATGAATGAAAACTTGTATTAATTATTAAAGTATGCAGTAGCTATAGTTGTGATGACAATTATTATGCCATATTTACGAAGCTTCTTTTAATTTCTTGGGTGGAAGTAGAGTATTTTGAGTAATCATAGAATGGGGATTTCTTGGAGACAAAAGCTGGAATTTTTTTGCATGGAATTTTCAACAATTGCAACCTACTCCCTCCAGTGGCAAATACTCTGGTCTCCATTCTACTGACTGCTATCAGAATTCAAAGTGTTATTGCTGATGGTTAACAAAGGAGAAATAACAGAGCCTGGCTGGCAGGGGCCTTGTGTTCATGACAGTTTTATTTGGTTGAGGTTTTTTGGGTTTGTTTCTGTTTCCTTTCTTTGTTTGTTTAAATTTTTGTTTAATTTTTGTTGTTTAAATCCAGAGGTATAAGAAAGACATTTACCTAGCAAGCATTCATTTCAACTCTTCATGTGTGTTGTTCCTTCATAAAGTGTTGGAAATGAGCCGATACATGGATGTGCAACATTAAGTGCACTAGTCTTTATTTTGCTAATGACCTGTAGGTTGTGCCCAGTTAATAATGTGGGCAGACACCGGCAACACATCTTGTGTGTCAATAAGCCTTTAACAAGGAGATTCCCAAATGAATCTTCCATGATATAAGAACAATGAATTAAACTTTTAGTTGATAAGCTTCAGTAAGTTGGTTGTAGTCCTTCAGAAAACAGAAGTAATAATCTCTGTTGGATATTTGACTCAGACTTTGGAATGTGTTTTTCTCAAGAGCTCACAGTATCTTTCAGTACTATTTCCTCTGTGCATCTGAGATTTATTCATTGGCCACCATTCTTTTAATCAAAACTGTTAAAAGGAGAAACATTTTATTAAGTAATTATTCATTTTCTACCTTTGTTTCTACTTCCCCCTCCCACACTGTTTCTGAATTTAGACCCTGTAAGTTTTTCCTCCTTTTTGAGATAAAAGTATCCTTTTCACTTATTCACGAGAGTCTTACAATTATTGTTTTCCCATTTAGATAATTTTGATTAATTGCACGGTGTTACCTGTAAAGTTGCTTTTCATTAACTGTTCCAGAGGACCTCTCTTGGTCTTTTCAGAAAACTCTCTTTTCCTCAAACACTTAGAGTCAAACACTATGAATGGATGGAGTATTTTAGATGGAATCCCAGTGGAAAGGGTCTCATCACCTTTCTCTAACAATGCTCCATGTTCATAGTTACAGAGATCTCTTGCAGATCTCAAGCTTCAAAAATTTACTTCTAATGAGCTCTCCACTACTACTTCTACTAGAAATGGCAAACTTTAATTATACTGCTTTCCAGAATTTTTTTCTCATTTACCATTTAAGTTTTGAAGTAGCATTCTTCAGATATCATAATAGCTGCTTTCCTACACCATGCTTTCTGCATCTCTAACGTTTTTAGGTCCATGTTTGGAGAAGAGGAGTCTGAGAGGAGACCCTATTGCTCTTTACAACTACCTGAAAAGAGGCTGTAGGGAGGAATCAAGTGATAGCAAGAAAAGGAACAGCCTCAAGTTGCACCAGGGGATGTTTACAATGGATATTAGGAAAAAAAAAAATATTGAAAGAGTGGTCAGGCATTGGAACAGGCTGCTCAGGGAGGTGGTGGAGTCACCATCTCTGGGGGTGTTAAAAAAATGTGTGCATATGACACTTTGGGACATGGTTTAATGGCCATGGTGGTGTTGGGTTGATATCTTAGAGATGTTTTCCAGCTGAAGCAATTCTATGATTCTATGTTTAATACATTTCTAACTTCACAGATGTAAGAATCACCTGTGAACTTCATTAGCAAATTACTTAGAGCTAATTCTCGATCACTGCTGTCATGTCATATACAAGAAATAACTTGTTATTCTGTTTGACTGATTTCTGATATGCCTTTTTACTCCCCTTTTTGTCTGGGCTAATTTTGCCTATTTCAGATCACATTCAAGTAATGCTCCACACTAATGTGTAGATGTATATTTATGTATTTTACTACAATTGAGCTAATGAGATGACTGCATTAACTCCTTTGAAAACTAAGTGTCAAGTGGTAGTGGCACTTATAATTAATCCTCAGGTAAAGATTTCGTGCCACAAATAAAACCAACCCACCAAACAAATACTTTATTCATAGGGCTGGGAACTAAAGTAAAGAATGTTGTTGTCTATAAATGTCTAAACATAAGTGAAAGGTAAAGTGATTTGCTTGGAGGTACAACAAATCAATAAAATAATTTCCCATCATTGCTAGTAACTGCACACTACTTTCAATCTGTTTCCTGCTATTTCTGGTATGTTTCTAGGTGGCAGGCTAATATAAAGTAGCAATTGCCAGCCTTTAGACTTACTCTATTCCTTCTACTTCCTCCTCCAAATATTATTAACAAGTTTTCAAGTAAAGGCTTTGCATTGTATTCCCTTTGCTGCTCTTATATGAGTAGTTCCCAAGAGAAGGGAATTAACTTTCTGTTATCATGATTATCCCTTTCATGTTTTGAATTTCAAAACTCCTGGGACTTTCAGTTTATCTACTTGGCATACTTTAAATTTACATTCCACCCTTTCCCTAGCAGGTACTGATTTTTCATCTCCCAGGTTTAGATCTTTTCCATCTGCTGTCTTTGAGGCAGCAATATGTAGTCAACTCAAAGACTTATTTTGGGGTTTTTTAGGATAGTTGGGTTGTAATATAAGATGCATTGAGCTCATCATAACATGAAAGCTGTAAATTCACTATAGAACCTGTTCAATGATGCAGATTATATATGTATAACCAGGAGGCATATAGAACATCAATTAAGTAATGAAATGCAAATGAATCATGATAGAGTGGTAGAGGATGGAAGGGACCTCTGGAGATCATTGAGTCCAACCCCAACCAACACATGTAAATAGCAGCATAATTTTATGTATAAATGTAAATATTTTGCTTCTTTATTATTTATTATAGTTGTGATATTATAATAGCTTTTCACATATTAATAAGATGAGGAAGATACCTTAGATGACACACTGAAATTGGGTGGTAAATGATGAGACCTAAAATTAGAGTCCCACTAACTTCCTCTCAGGTTTTGATCAATAAATATTGCTGCTCTGCAGTTAATTGTAAAGTACGTATTTGAGCCAAGTAAGGCCACTAGATCTATGTTTTAGAGTGATATAGATGTAAAGAAATAAACAAAAGTGAGTGGAAAAGCTGTTTAATTCTGAGCTCTTGCCCAGAAGAAGGGTTGAAAATGCTCAGACCATACTTAGAGATGCTTGTCTACACTGTGAATTGTTTTTAAGACTCTCCAGTGTGCTTAATTGATCATTTTCATAAGCTAATCTGGTGCCAGATTTGGCCAGTGTTTCTCAAGCCATTTATTTTTGTGACTCTTCTCCAAGGGAAGATATTCTTGTAGTCTCCTCCTTCTCCTTCTCCTTCTCCTTCTCCTTCTCCTTCTCCTTCTCCTTCTCCTTCTCCTTCTCCTTCTCCTTCTCCTTCTCCTTCTCCTTCTCCTTCTCCTTCTCCTTCTCCTTCTCCTTCTCCTTCTCCTTCTCCTTCTCCTTCTCCTTCTCCTTCTCCTTCTCCTTCTCCTCCTCCTCCTCCTCCTTTTCCTCCTCCTCCTCCTTTTCCTCCTCCTCCTTCTCCTCCTCCTCCTCCTCCTCCTCCTCCTTTTCCTCCTCCTCCTCCTCCTCCTCCTTCTCCTTCTCCTTCTCCTTCTCCTTCTCCTTCTCCTTCTCCTTCTCCTTCTCCTTCTCCTTCTCCTTCTCCTTCTCCTTCTCCTTCTCCTTCTCCTTCTCCTTCTCCTTCTCCTTCTCCTTCTCCTTCTCCTTCTCCTTCTCCTTCTCCTTCTCCTTCTCCTTCTCCTTCTCCTTCTCCTTCTCCTTCTCCTCCTCCTTCTCCTTCTCCTCCTCCTTCTCCTTCTCCTCCTCCTCCTTCTCCTCCTCCTCCTCCTCCTTTTCCTCCTCCTCCTCCTCCTCCTCCTCCTCCTCCTCCTCCTCCTCCTTCTCCTTCTCCTTCTCCTTCTCCTTCTCCTTCTCCTTCTCCTTCTCCTTCTCCTTCTCCTTCTCCTTCTCCTTCTCCTTCCCCTTCCCCTTCCCCTTCCCCTTCCCCCTCCCCCTCCCCCTCCCCCTCCTCCTTCTCCAATTATTTAATTCCAAATACTTTTGGGCTGAAAAAACACACTTTTATTTTGTGTGTGTGTGTTTGTTTGTTTTCCATTACATTCTTTTGCATACTTGAAAGCTGTTACCAGATTCATCCCTCTGTCACAGTTTTCCTAGGCTAAGCAGTTTCAGTTCTGCATTTCTATGAGTAACACTTGTCTAGGCTTTCAAGCATGGAACTCCAAAGGCTGTTCTGGCTGGTGTCTTACCAACACTGAGTAAAGCAGAATATAAACAATAATTTTCTGTTTTGTTCTATATAGTGCTAACAATGTTGTATGCAATACTGATGTCATTGTTATTTCTCGTCATTTATCACTAGCTGTGCTGGATATGCTGCCTACAACTTGCTTATGCAGCAATGCTGTCTGACCTGTAATTCTACATTTTTAGGTTTTTTTTTCTGATTTTGATTTTTTTTTTTCTGCCTAAGGGAATATTTAAACAAGCAAATTCCAGTAAGCTAGGGTATAAATTTACAGCACACTAGCTTCTCTCTGCCACCGTCCTCTGTGGATGCTGGTAGCCTGCATTACTGCTCTCTCTACGCAATGTGTGGAGTAGACAACTTCACACAGAGCTATACTTACTGCTTAGCAGAAGTATCAGCAGGAAAAGTTAGTACATAGCAGCAAGTGTACTCTAAATTCATGTTTTGGTTTGCTGTGCTAACTTGTTTGTGTAGACAAGCTCCAAGTGTAATACTGCACTTGGCTCTGTTGAATTTGCTGCTATGGATTTCAGACCATCCCCCCTACTTATCAAGATGCCTTTGGTAATCAGCAATGTATCTCTCTCCTCCCCTTTTCACTTTCAGAGTTACAACATCAGCTCTTCATAGTATTTAATGATACTGTAAATCAATATTGATATTGTAAATCAATTTATATTGGCTTCAAGTTGTGCCAAGGTAGGATTAGATTGGATATTAAGAAAAAATGTCTTTACTGAAACACTGGTCAGACACTGGAACAGGATGCCTAGGAAGGTGGTGGAGTCACCATCCCTGGAGATGTTAAAAAAAAGTGTAGGCATGGCACATCACAGAATCACAGAAGGGCAGGGGTTGGAAAGGAATTCTGGAGATCATTGGAGATCAACCCTCTTGCCAAGGTTCACCTAAAGAATATCACACAGGAACGCATCCAGGAGGGTTTTGAATGTCTCCAGAGATGGAAATTCCACGTCAGGACGTGGTGATGTGGGCATGGGGATTTTGGGTAGGCAGTTGGACTCAACAGCCTTACAGATCTTATGATCCTGTGACTGCAAGATGGCACAGGTGAGGCCTTAACCTTGCCAGAATAAACAAAGTAGCATTTTTACAGTTACATTTTTTAAACTAAAATAACAGAAATTTAAACAGATAAGTAACTGGGGACTCAACAGAAGACTCAACAGATTAACCACCAGAAGAGACAACATTCATGGGTTCAGAGTATGAGATACTTTTATCTGCATTTGAAAGGAAGGAAGGTCATAAACTTTAAAATTTAAGGGTTTTTTTTCTCTGTGTGTGTGTGTGTGTTAAGGCAGGAGAAAGTTTCTCTTGAACTAGAAACAGCTAATAAATTCCTAATTCCTTCTCATATTAATGAGGGAAATAACTCTCCAGAGGAGGGCATTTGAATCTTCTTTGGGATTTATGCTTACAGATACTAATGGATTAGAAGTAGCTGTTACCTCTGGCCCATTAGTATGCATGTGTGATGATCTTTTCTTGGATCAGAGGCAGTGTTGTCCCAGTCTGGAGAAAGGGCTTTTGTATGACACTAAGACAAGCTCCTACATTTTAATGGGTACCATGTGCCTAGGAGAAGCTATGCAAGGTTTCCTTATACGTTAATATTTCCTTATCAAAACAAGGATTTTAACTTTTAAGAATATTATTCCATTCTGATCCTCACTGGCCATTTAGTTTTAAAGAAAAATTCATTCCTCTTTATAGAATTTTAACTATAAATGTTTGGAAGACAAAATTCACCCGCAGCTACTCACTGTTTTATTATTACCTGTCAGCTCTCTAACTCTGATTTGGCCATTGTAGCACGTGGAGCACCTTCATGTGAAAACAAAGCCGCAGGGCATTTTGGTTACCTGCAGGCGGAGGTAGGCTCTGCGAGCCCTGCAACAACACACCTTCCTGTGCTGAAACCCTGCTGTGATGGGTCTAAATGTGATAAGGTCACTGAGGTGATAAGTTTGCACAGCTCATGGGCTGAAGGAGGTAAGTTCACAGGATAAGTGAATTCAGTTTCAAAAAACCCCCAAGGGCAACTGAAAAGCATGAACAAATTTATGGAGCCTGGACTGGAACCAAGGAATGATTTCATTTAACACCAGTCTCTTTTCTGAAGATTGCTGGTAAAATAAGTTTTCTGTTTCTTCTTCTCCTGGTCTGTTGTCTCTAAATACTCAGTTTTATCCTTCCTTTCTTTCTTTCTTTCTTTCTTTCTTTCTTTCTTTCTTTCTTTCTTTTTTTTTTTTTGTTCTTTTTTATGCCCCTGAATCAGATCTTGTGACAGCTGCAGTACAAGTTGAATCAGCCCTCAGACCTTTCTTTCCTAAGAAGAACTGAACAAAGATTTCTCTTTTAAAATATGCAGGGTTCATCCTCACCAGTCCCATGAGAATCATCTGGTTACAACACTTGTCTAGAAAGTGGAAGACATGAATTCAGTTCTTCACTCTGTCAACTTCCCCACTGTGGCTGCATTTTCTAAGGCTACAACTCCTCTTCTTTTCTGTTTTATGTTCTCTCAGGAAGCCTAGTAGATTGAATGACTCCAAGGATTCAAGAAGAGAAATGTCTCAGGCTTAGGTGTTAGGTTAATTGTTCAAATGTTCACTTAAGCAGAGTGGCCATAAGAGATTTATCTGCAAGCTCTCTCTGCCAGTCATTTGAAGTAATCTAACCAGGCTTCATCTGCTAATGTGTATAGTGTGTTTGATTTAAGTACTGGTAATTTCTTTTGTGGATATTTTCAACTCTAGAATGAGATATCATGCTCTAGGAGTCCAGGCAGGTCACACTACATCATTTCCACAGAGGTCATAGGTACAAGGTCAAATTTATACCTTGAGGGATTCAAGTGTCCTAAGTATTCACAATTAGGTGAGTTTTGGGGCTTCATTTCCTACAATTCCT
Organism: Melanerpes formicivorus; assembly: GCF_026170545.1. Lineage (NCBI taxonomy): Eukaryota > Metazoa > Chordata > Aves > Piciformes > Picidae > Melanerpes > Melanerpes formicivorus. The sequence goes on along the minus strand of NW_027144525.1, from coordinate 23,245 downwards.
TGCTAAAACAAAGACATTGTAGCAATTAGAAGTACTCTGTTCTGGAGAAGACTTAAATACATACATGACTATTCATAAGATACTTAACTTCCAGCCCACTGAAATCTATGATAACTCACAGTGGAGTCACTGGAAACTTTGCCAGGACTTTAAGTGAGTATTATCACAACCCAAAAACATCACAGGCCACATAAATGTTTATTTTTCTCACAGACTAACATTGCTGAATCTTCTCAATGAGAGGGATGAGATAGCCAAACCAGTTTTTACTTTCTCTGGTTTTGAGAAGCAAGATCTACTCAGTGGATATATTGCTTTGTGCTTGTCTTCCGCATCTGCAAAACTAAACACCTCTTCATCCCACTCCCAGGGAACACAGAGACTGTGGTCTTGATACTGCAACAGGAACAGTCCTACAAAAGGTTCTGTCTTCCTTCAGACCACCACAATAAGAGGAATAGAATAGAATAGAATAGAATAGAATAGAATAGAATAGAATAGAATAGAATAGAATAGAATAGAATAGAATAGAATAAGTTGGAAGAGACCTTCAAGATCATTGTGTCCAACACCACCTAATCAACTAAACCATGCAACCAAGCACCCTGTCAAGTCTCCTCCTGAACACCTCCAGTGAAACTATTAAACAATAGTTTAATAATTGAACAATAATTGAAACTATTAAACTATTATTATTATTATTTTTGGACATTTGTTACAGTTATTTGTTTACTACTTACTGTTTATTGCTTATTGTTTCATAGTGGGATTTCTGATCTCAGCCAGTCCCTGTCTCAAAAACTAGCTAAACTGCAATGGGAGCTTGAAGATGTGTATTATGGATGCTAAAAAGTAAGATTAGAGGGGAAGAGGAGGGAAAGGAGGTCTGGAGATACTGACTATTTCCTCAAAACTAAGTGCTGCTGTACCTTATTGCTAGGACAAAACATGTATCTCAAGTATCCTCTGAACTACTGTCATCTAACACCTGATAACTTGTAGGTGTGTAAAATGTAAATCTTAAGGACAAGCATAGGGGGTACACAGTAAAGTAACATTCAAGAGAAGTGTAATAGAATAACTGAGAGAAAAAAATTCATGCATGACAACAACATCGAAAATTAGATCATAAAACCTGCTACCCCATTCCTGTAGCTATAGGGGTGTAGGGGGATTTCTGTACTGTGTTCTGTATATAGTGCAGATAGATCCTTGGCTTTGAGCTTCTTTTGATTTCCACATCTATTTTCTGTACTCCTTAGCTTGAAAGATCTTCATGTCCTAAAAGGAAGAAATATCTGAGGATGTTACTTTGTTTTTGTTTGGTTTGCTTTTTTGTTCTTTTTTCCCCCTGTGTAACTTAATTACTGGATAGCCTAATATCATCCTAATTGGAAGCTGAACTTATTTTTGTTGCAGTAAGGAACACTGTAGAACACTGCTGCCCATATTCCAGATTCACCCTGACTCACTCTACCTGAGTATATTGTAGTCTTCTGAAATCTTTTTCTGAGCTGTTTTGCACCTGACTCACATGGGTCTTTTTGCTACCAGAGACTCCTGAAGGCTTTATCAAGGTTATCTATCTTGAGCACAACAGTACCTCAGGAATTGTTTAAGTGGTCAAAGGCTGCCACTTGTATAAAACCCTTCCTAGTGCTCTGAGCTGGTCAGACTGGCTCATACCAATAAATCCATTTTAGGATTTATTGGAACACAGTCACAGGGACACAGCCACATACTGGTTTGTCTAAATGTCTCTAGAGACTCACCTAGTTTTGATGTCTCTGGCTTGGAGCTGGTGTCTAAGAGTCACAGCCTGCCCATGGAGGCTGGCCATAAATCTTAAACAGTTTGCCCTAAGGATTTCTGCACTTGAAGAGCAAAACTTGCTTCACTATTTTTTGGAGCACCTTCTATCAACTTACAACTATGTGTCATCACCCGAGTGAGGTGTTTAATGGTCTCATTGCCTTAAAATCTTTGCAAATGCATTTAGCCTATAAGTAGGGGAAAAAAAATGCTCTACTACATGAAAAGACTTATGGAATTATTATTTTCTTTTTCCAGATCAGATATCTGCTAAGAGACCTGCTCCCTTTATCGACAAACAGAAGCTGCATGAATTGATAAGCAACTTCTGTATCTATGAACTGCTGGGTATTGCAGTTCACAGACTATTTGAGTTATACTGGGGTAATTTGGCACATATCATGTAGAAAACACAGTAAACTGCTTGCTTGTGGTTTTGCTAGGTGGGCTCTTTTTTCCCCCCCTTTATATTTTTTTTGAGCAATGCAATTTTCTTTTCTGAATTCATTCTATTTACACTAAACTTGCTGTCTATTATCCATTGCAGTCCTTGTGATTATCTGAATTTTTAGTACCTTTCGTGGCAGAAACCATTACAAAGGCTGAAAACATTTCCATCATTTGTGTATATCCAGACAACTTAAAGTGATTTTCTTCTAATGCAAGTTTTCTTTTTCATAGCCTTAAAGAGTGGTTGATAGGCTTTTGACAACACACTGGTTTTAATGTGCAGTAGAAGAGCTGCTGTGAGTGAGCACACTGTCAATTTTGCAAAAACAATTCAGCACAGCCCACATTTGGATCAGTATTTTTGACCCAAAGAGTCTAAATACTCCATTTCCATTGAAAACCGTCTTTAGAAAACATATTTCAGTTCATTTCACACTGTGTTAATTGTGTAACACACTGTAACCATTACCTTTTACCAGCCACAGTTGCTCATTTAATGGGAAATGATGACTTTAACAAGGAATTATTAGATCTGTTTGATCTGACAATGCACATGTGGACAATGGGGGCTGCTGGCTGGAACACGCATCGTTTTCTCCCCCTATGAGTACATAATTGAATTACAAGTCTCACTTTAGGAAGGAAAAAAGTGTCAATAAGCCTTATGTTTTGTAGCCAGTCCTGCTGAGTGGAAAATTTTATTTAACATTACTAAATAAATATGAGGCATTTATAGTTACTTTGAGGCTAGCTTAAAACACATCAGATTCTCTAAATGGAAAGCAGGTAAATAAAATTGTTTTTATTGTAGACTAGATAAATTTTGGACTACTTTTTTTTCATTAAATACTGCTCCAACTTGAAAAGTTGATATTGGGGGTCATCATCTCAGAATTTTACTGGCAGGAAGAACACACACAAGTATCAGAAGGTCAAATTTGACACTAATAAGAAAACTTTTTTTCAACAGTGTTAGAATATAATAGAATTAGAATAGAATAGAATAGAATAGAATAGAATAGAATAGAATAGACCAGACCAGACCAGGTTGGAAGAGACCTTCAAGATCATATCATCCAACCCATCATCAAACATCATCTAATCAACTAAACCATGCAAGCAAGCACCCCATCAAGTCTCCTCTTAAACACCCCCAATGATGACGACTCCACCACCTCCCTGGGCAGCCCATTCCAATAGCAAATCAGTCTCTCTATGCTGCTTTAAATCAGGTTTTTCTGGGTTTGTTGGGGAAGAAAGAAACCGTTTGCTGTGTCACAGATGTCTTGTAGGAATATAAGTCCTAGGTGTACCATATTTTATTCTGCCATTGCTGTCTACTCTTTTTTGTTCTAGGTATTTAGAAAGGTAAGTGAACTGCCACTCTGAAACGACTGGCGAACCTGAAGTCCAGTTTTCACGTCACTGAGAGACAGGAGTTAGGGATATCTACCTTGCAGTGCTGTGAGCAGCAAAGATAGCTTTCTTAATTAAAGTGCCTCCCATTCGGCAGCTATACAGTCTCAGCAGGATTCTTAGTCCAACTAATCATCCCATTCTGAGAGGGTAAATGCACTTATGGGAGTGCACCTGAACTGATTTGGCTGCTCCACCTCAGGACCCTGAGATAGCACCTCTGAAACAGCCCATCACAAGCAATAACTGTAGCCTTAAGTCTCCTTGACAGTCATTTACTAGGGCTTTCAAAAATAATTCAGGTTCCCCAAACAACAGATTGGTGCTTAGAGTCATCGTGCTGGCACTGCTGCTGTTTTCACAGTTATAACTACAGCCTAACGTCCCAGGTGTCCAATTCAGTTCTGTGCATAGTCTCTTGCAACTGGCAGTTTCAAAGCAACCAAAGCACTGCTGCAACTTTCCCTACTGATTAGCTGCACAGAGCACTAGCTCCAGCCTTGAAGATGGACTGTTACAGAAGCTAGGAACGTCTAGTTTATGAATGATATACAATTCACATAAAGTGCCTAATGCTTTCTATCCTGTAAGGTCTGTAGCAGAAGGGACAGATTAAAGTCCCTAACAGCTGGAACATCTGCATAAACAACAGCCAAGTGGCACCAGCTGTGTCTGAAAGAGGTACTGTAAAAGGGAAGAGAGATTGAGTAACCTAATTTCATGTGAGATCCACAGTGGAAAAAGTTAACTGGTTTGGTGCTATCAAATTGAACTCAGTCCTTTCACTCCCTTCTCCCACTCTTCCCACAACCTCTGTGTGACGGATGCTGGATACCTACAGAACTGCTTAGTCAAATCAGTCTAGAACCACTTGGTGCAAATGATGGCTAGTAATGCACTTTGAAAGTTTTGGAATTATTACCAGAATCCTATTTAACCCCAGGTATGTTGGTGTTTACAGCAGGATTTGAGTCATTTCAGCAGTCCTAAAATCCCTATACCTGTTCAATAGCAAACACTTTGGATCTTCAGTGCTCCAAGACATGTATGCAAAATGAAAGCTTGGTAGAAATGTAAAAAACCCATGTATTCCATCTATGTATCTATAATATAAAATCTCAGCAGCTGAGTTGCAAAAGTCTTAAGTAATGTATTTTAAATTGTACATTCTGATATCAGGTCTAAATTTCAGTAAAGCAAGGATCTCACACCCACCCTCTAACCAGTGTTGGAGGTTACTGATATTAACCATTCATGAAATGTTGTATAAAAAGAAGGTACCTAACATTTCCATATTGACTGAAAGTAGCAATTAATGGAGTCAAGTAACCTCATTGTTCTCTTACAAGCCTACTATGTTATCTTTTGAATATAAAGAAAATATAAAGCCATTCAGAATCCAGTTAGATATTGATAGTTCCTTTCTCACTCTCTGCATTGGCTTTGAGATTCACTGCCTCTTTGAATATGCTGTCAGAAATATCATTGCATTTCTGGGAGGCTTAATGGAAATAATTTTTTGTAGCTTTAGTTCTTCTTCATTAGGCTGTTATTTGTTTGGCTTAAGTGATGGACCACTGATAAATTGGACTTTTCTCATATTCCATACCACATTGGTTTGAGTTACCATGCTCAAACCTCCCAGTAAGCAAAAGCAAAACTGGAGAGATTACATCTTTGATAAAATTACAACCCCCAGCTTGTAAGTAATATTAAAATTGACTCTGAATATAATCAAGAATTTGTCCAGTTATCTTTAATTGATCTCCCTAGAAAGATAGCACAGACTGCAAACGAAATTGCAGTACATTACAAATCAAAGCAGTAACATAAAATCACTGAGTAAAACAAAATTGCTGTTTGTGCCTATCTTGGACCTTAAAAGTTATAACTTCTCTCTAAATAACAGGAGAGTTCATCTGTTTATGGAAATAGTAAGTAAAGAGAGACATCTAGGACAAGACAATATGACATATTCAATGTTAAGATGCTGAAAAATGGTTTTCTTCTTTATTGGTGTGGTTAGGTTTAACAAACCTATGAGGAAAATCCAGATCAAACATAAGAGTTCCATAAATGTTGTCTTAGACATTACCAATCACAGTGGATTCAAGATCTTTAAGTTTCATTCTTGCTTTTATGTAAGAACATGCCAGTACTCTGATTTTAGCCTCCTGCTGTAGTAGGCTGAAGCCCTAGGCTCCAGCTCTTTAAAAAAGCTTAAAATCTGTTAGACCTGTGGCTTATAAGTAGATAGGTGTTTAGAAAGTCCCTCAAGGTCCCTTCCTTCCTGAGGTATATGCACAGTCCTGTAGACTTTGCAGTCATCGCCTGTCTGTTGTTGATCCTAGCAAGTGCTGGTGGTCTTGCACAGATTTGACCAACTCTTGGTGTTTTTGGTTCAAAATTTCTTTCAGATTGAACAGGACTTCTGATCACACCAGTTCTTGGGAGACTGTCATGTGTGAAGTGTCAGCATGTGTTTTAATATCTTCAGCCTATTGTTTCCAGCTATTATTTCTTAAAAATACCTCGGGGAGACGACTGAATTTGGACCTGTATGACTGAATATGATTTCCAAAATGGAATAAATGCATGTTGTACAAGAGAAAAATTTCAGTTGCAGCCATAGATTAGTCCCTAGATATCAGTTGGAGAATTACAAATGTTTTGCCTTAAGTAGCATCACAGTTGTGAAAAAAAAAATCCCTATTGACTTGGGGGTATGATCTTTGCAGTATTTTGTATACAAGATTTTGGGGCATATTTTAAAGAAATCTATAAAAATGAACTTGAAGATGACTGTGTTTCTGAATACAGACAAAGAATGGATAGACTAGAGATGTCTTCTACAGGTTGGACATTCACAATACTAATTCATAACCTCACTAAAGACAGAAAAACCTCACTGAAGAATAAGAATCTCTAAATCAAACAACACCTGTTAATTGTGTCCATGAAAACTAAAATTGCACTAGGAAAAAGTTCAGAGAAGGCTCTTAGGATGAGCAAAAGAATCAGAAGTCTGCCTTTACTTCAGACATGAAAGGAGGCTGTAGTGAGGTAAGTGCCAGTCTCTTCTACCTAAAACAAATGAAAAGATAAGAGGAAATGACCTCAAGTTACATTAGGGGAGGTTTTGGTTAGACATTAGGAGAAACTCCACTTCTCAAACACTGTAACAGCCTACCCAGAGAGGTGGTTGAATCCCCATCCCTGGAGGTATCTAAAAAATGTGGAGGTGTGGTGCTGAGGGACATGATTTAGTACCAGACTTGGCAGAGAGAGATAATAGTTGGGCTTGACGATCTTAAAGGTCTTTTCCAATCAAAATGATTCTATGATTCTGTGTTCCTGTGATTTTTAGGGGCTGACCTGTTTGATATAGAACAGAAAACCTGGTAAGCAGCTATGCAAGAGAAAACAGAGACACAAAGGATTAGAGCAACATTCAGGACTCATTTCAAGCTTGACTTGAACACACGACTGTACCTAAGGATGCAGGGCTATTCCAGAGGGAGCTTTTACTGTGTCTTCCCTGAAAGGATCTGCTAGGCATTGGGTCATCCTTCCTAGTCTTTGGGGTATGTTTTGGATGGATAAAGAGACCCTTCTGTTTAATTGTATTAGTTCATTTGACTTTAGTTAATGCCGTGGCAGGGCTGGGCTAACATATCTGAAATCATGTTAATTGACCATGTTGTCATGTCTCTACCCCTGATGTTTTCTCCTGAGGCTAACTGAGCTTGAAATGCAGTAGCTTATTTTGTCAAGGGCTTTTAATTGGGTTAAAGTCTCCTGAGCAGGCGGCACTGAGAGTTTCACTTAGAGCCTGAGCAGAGGGCATAAATAACAAGCATGGAATATTTGCAACCTTTTTGGTACTGGATGAATTTCCCCTTGCAAAATCCCTTTCTCAGCTGAAAATCCTAAACATTAAAATGGGTCTTCTGATGATTAATTGTATTTTAGAATAGCTAGTAAGTTGTAATTTGGTTTCAAAAATTAGGCTTCTGAGGGAAAACTTTGATTAAATCCCTAGGGACAATAAATCAGATATAAAAATAAGTAAAATAAGACAGGTGGCTTGTTTTTTTCTTTTCCTTATGGATGCCCTCTTGGGTGGGAAGCAACACAGACAGAATATTGGTGTATGATAGAGAAATAGCATTTACAAAATTACAGCAGTGCTTTATGCATGCATATTAAAATAAATCAGTTGTCTGTTGCACCCTGAAGATGACAGCATAGAGAAAAACTGTTCCTTTAAATCCAAGTAGCATTATCTTTAGCAACAGTTATTCAATGATTTTGTTTTTACTCTTAAACAGCTGAAGCACACAGTAAATGATTGATAATGCAGATAATGGAAAGATATTGTAAAGTGATCTCTTTATTTTCTGTGATAGGACAGCTTAGAAGAATTGCACTTTTGCAAAGTGCCTAATAGTTAGCAGGCATTTGTGGTTATATCTAAATTAAATCATGTGTCTTCATTAATTTCCCTGATAACTGTTCACAATCAAACCTGTGCTTTCTGCAAGAACACCAAAATCTGAACTCACCTGTGAATTATTCTAATGCTATGCACAGAAATTCTATTCTGATGACAAAGACGACAACTATGGATGAGGTAAACTTTAAAAGGTGTAAGAAATGTATACACCATTTTTGATTCCTTAAAATTAATTTTGATTCTCAGTGTTTGTTAGGATGTTGGATGTGTTTGTTTAAATTCATTAGAAATAGACAGAATGTTGGATGAAATGAAGAAAATAGTTAGCTTCAGGTGTCAGGCTCAGATATTTTTTTTCATTTCCTGTGCTGGAACAAGATGAGTAACACATGGTCTAGGTCATGGACAGAAATCTCAGGTACTTCTTTAGCATGGGTTTTAGATAATAACAGTGATCTTTTGAAAAATATTGAATAGGGTATAGTCCTGGTGAACCCACAACAACCATTTCTTCTTGGAGAATGATTTAAGATGTATAAAGAACACTAAACTTTCTGTCACCTGATGCAATGAAGATAAACCTAAAGAGTCATATTGTTTAGACTGGAGGAGACTCATGGGAGATCTCATTGCTCTCTACAACTCTCTGAAAGGAGGGAATAGAATAGAATAGAATAGAATAGAATAGAATAGAATAGAATAGAATAGAATAGAATAGAATAGAATAGGTTGGACGAGACCTTCGAGATCATCCAACCTATCACCCAGCATCATCTAATCAACTAAACCATGGCACCAAATGCCTCATCAGTCTCTTCCTAACACCTCCAGTTATGGTGACTCCACCACCTCCCTGGGCAGCCCATTCCAATGGCCAATAACTCTTTCTGTGAAGAACTTCTTCCTAACATCCAGCCTAAACCTCCCCTGGCACAGCTTGAGACTGTATCCTCTTGTTCTGCTGCTGGTTTCCTGGGAGAAGAGACCAACCCCCAAGTGGGGGCTTCTTCTACCAATTAAGTAGTGACAGAACAAGAGGAAATGGCTTCAAGTTGCACCAGGGACAGTTTAGACTAGATATTAGGAAAAATCTCTTTACTGAAAGGGTGGTCAAGCATTGGAACAGGCTGCTCAGGGAGGTGGTAGAGTCACCATCACTGGAAGTGCTGAAAATTATGTAGCACTTGTGGGAGTGGTTGCATTGGGCTGATGGTTGGACTTGATGATCTTAGAGGTCTTTTCCAACCATAATCATTCGATCATTCTACATTTAAGTAGAGCCATTTTTTTTTTCATGCTTCTTGATCTTTGAATCTAGGTGAGGTGTTTATTGGTTGGGGGGGGCAGTTGTTTGTTTTTTGTTTGGTTTGGTTTAGGTTTTCTGTAAAAAAATTTTTGGTGGGGTACTTTTTTTTTGTTTGGCTGTTTGTTGTCTTGGTTTTGTTGTCTGTTTGTTTTCCCTGGAGTCTTGCCTATTTGTATTACCTATAGCTAGAATAGAATAGAATAAACCAGGTTGGAAGAGGCCCTCAAAATCATCGTGTCCAACCTATTATCCAACCCACCTAATCAACTAAACCATGCAACTAAGCACCCTATCAAGTCTCCTCTTGAACACTTCCAATGATGGTGACTCCTGTCTTGGCTGAAAATGGGGTTGCATAAAAAGTGATCTCCCCAAAGCTGACAGGCTCGGTGAAATTCATTTACATAAGTGGAATTGAGGGAAAATTTTTGTCTACTAAGAAATGGAGAGCAAAGATCTAGAGTGGACTGGAAACAAGGACAGGGTAGAGATAAAAGAATGAGATCATTAGGTCAAGTCCTTCAATCAGCTAGTCTATTTTTCAGACCTAGGCTAACTCACTGACAAAAGTATATTATTATTCTTCAATCACACCTCAAGCCTGCAAGCCTCTTGATGTCTAGAAACTTTGAATTGTTTTGCATGATTTATGCAGTCACATTTCAACTTAAGAACTTTAGTCTGCTCAGCAGCTATTAGCTTACAGGGGAAGTAGATGTCAGACCGACGTCATCCTATTTTTCACATAGCTTTTTATTTTAGGTTCTGAAGTTTAATCTCTTTGTACAAGGCATAATAAAAAAATGCTATGTGAAAAAAAAAATATGTAGACAGAACCAAATCTGCATAACCAAATTGAATTAATTAGAAAAAGCCTTTGTATCCTACCCTAGGATTTAATATAACTTTGAGGATATGTAATCTCTGAGAGATAACAGTTTTGAAAATAGGAGGATTATTTTCTTGTTTGAATGTGTAAAAATGTTATAAATAACTCCTGCTACCCCCACAAAATGCCAGTCAGCTAAATGGTAATATATCTGCACATGCATGGGGTAGAATGAAACAAAAAAGGCCCATCTGCAGGTTCATTGTCCACTCCCATTAGTCATCTCATTTGGCAAACTGAAAGTGAATCGCTTGTGTCTGGCAGCTCTTATGCAGAAAAGATCACAGCAATAATAGGAGATGTTGAAATGCTAAAAAGTCATCCTCCCAGGAGGGTTTTGCCAATTAGGAGAGGACTGAGAAGCTTGTGCTACAAGTGGTAACTCAGTATGATTCAGGATCAGAAACGGGAAAGAAAGGTGGGAGGAGGAATATGAAAGAAAAGCAGCAAAAATCTGTAAGACAAATTGGAGACCAAAATCTTCTAAAAAGCTTCCAGCACTAGTCTAGTTGGTTATATGAACTGAAGTGTGGAGATATTTTAGTCACAAAAAATTCTCATGGGTGAAATCGAATAAGGATTCAGATTAAATTTATGTAATTAGACCTCTGAGTGCGCAGTCAACATGCTCCAAGATTTAACCACTCACCAAAAGTGTAGCAATTTGGAATACCTTTCTGCATTTATATGTAGTTAAAATAATTTATCTGAAGGTGTTAGATCCTGGACAGAGCATGGCAACAATCAACAAGTGAGTTGTATCCTGCTACAATCAGAATAAGGGCAAGAACAGGGTAAAAACCAGGGCTCCCTGAATACCCTAAGCAAATATATCATTATGGTTGCATATGCAGTCTTAACAGTAAACCACCATCCCTACACTGCTAGTTGTGGAAAACAATAACTACTCAAAGCTTTACTGTCTTCCAAATATGGTAGAAATCAATGCCAGAACAGTGGATCAGTCCTCAGCCTAGAACATACCAGCTCCTGGCAGCTCTAGTCACCCAGTATGAGTCTGTCATAGCACTGACATGTATGTGGGTACAGACATAAAATTTATTTAACTACTGAATTTTTAACTGGATGCAAATTTGATTAACCTCTTAAATGCTTGCTTTCAGAAACTATAGCATTAAGGTCATGCCTCCTCCTAACACCTGCTGCTTCAAAAAGAGAAAATTATTTCTCCAAGGACTCAGTTGTCCTTAAGTCCAGAGTATACAGGTTGCTTACACTTGCTGAAAATGCCCTGGATTTTCCCTTTTGTAATATGAGATGCAAGAAGGCTGTGAAATAGAGCATGCCTTGGTATAAAAAATGGTTTGGAATATTTTTGTGAATGAGTGCATTAGGTCTCTTTTCCCTTATTGTTGTTGGTTGCATATTAGTATTAAAAGAGTCATTGTTTTCCTCATGAAAACATTGCTAAATCTAAAAGCTATGGATTAAGTTTGACAGGAATATTCCCTTTTATTTCTCAGAAACACTAGTCTATTCTCTTTTTCTCTGGTAAGTCCTCTGCTGAAACTCCTCTGTTGTCCATTCAAGGAGGAGGAACTATACCAGGAATCCTGGATGAATAATAATAATGTAGCAGAAAAGATGATATAGTTCAGACATTACAAAGGGTGACAGTGCTACATGTAAAAGCAAATTTTGAAATGGTTTTGAATAGCAAGAACCCTCTGTGAGGGCAGGATAGGTTTATGTGTAATGCACAAAACTCTGTCCAGGCTGCAGCCATGGCTGTGGATTACGTTACCTAAGCCTATTGCCATTCTTGCTGTAAGCTGCTCTTCTTATCTAGTAGTAAAAGCTGCAGTCCTTCTGTGGTGCTTAGACAGTCTATTAAGCAGGCAGGGAATTATTTGGGACAGTCAGATGCCAGTATTTGCTTCAGTGCTGTAATGCTGGGAGCTTACATGTGGCCAATAAGCAAATACAGCATTCTTTCTGTACACACAAGCACAGCCTGCACTGCTGTTTGTGTGATAGAAGCTCCCCTGTTGTGTGATCTGACACTAAGTTGTATGTCTCTCAAGGGATGTAACAAAATGCTTTCCCACTGTATGACCAAAGTGGGAATACATTTACACCCACTGGATGTGGAAAGGTTTTAGCCCTTACATTGACTCTGTCTCTGTGCTTCTGCTGGACATAGACATTTGAACCCTATGATTCAGCACTACCGTCCTTAAGCAAACCTGGAATAGCTTTGTCCATTACCCATGTAGTCCAGAGGCTATTCTACAGACAGGAATCCTGATGAAGACGGAGCTGATGGGGGCAACATGATCTGGTTGAGGATGCCCTTGCTTACTGCAGCGGGGGGTTGGACTAGATGACCTTTGGAGGTCCCTTCCAACATGGACCATTCTGTGATTTTTTGATGAATCTCTGTGCTCAGCACACCCAATTCTTGCTTAGTTTGAAATAAATCTGCCCCATTATTTTTTAGTATTTTGAAATAAAAAGAAAGTAGGCATTTGAGGTAGACATTCACTCAAGCTCGTGATCTGTGAACTAAAATCTCTCCTAGCAGAGCTGTTCTGATGAATTCCAGTAGCTCCCAGGAGGCTCCCAGAGGATCAGCTCATAATACTGTGGACTTCCAGTTCTCCAAATATGCCTTGCAATAACTCACTGCTGTAGTCTCCAGAGAAACTAGGAAGTTGTTCTTTCTCATATCACAGATAAACAGAGGTGCAATGTCGAGCATGATCAATATTACATTTATTTGTATTGCATGACTTACCTGATACAACATGATACAAATTGTTGATATTTAGCCCTGGTTCTGCTGTTTGGAAATGGGGGACTGAAATGGATTTTAGGGAAAAATGCTTTGCCTTTTTATCTCAAAGGAAATCTTATAGAAAAATACTCAAATGAGCTAGAAGAATGACCAAAAAAGGAAAAATTAAAGTTTAGATGAATAAACCCTGAATGCTAAAGCCAGAATTAAATACCTGAGACTCCTCTATAGAATATATAAACAAAACCATGAATTCACAATTAATCTGATCCATCTATGCCCATTTTAGAGAGACCACTATGTAGAGGTGCCTTTTTAACATCCTGTGGCAGGATCTTGGGGTGATTAGCTCAGCCTCAGAAACTAAGGTCAGGGTTTCTGAGTAGAGGGAGAGAAATCCTCTCCAACCATGAGTCCTCTAGCTGGTACCCTGAACAAGGAACAGCTTTATAGTCCTCCCAAGGCTCACTTACTCCTGCTAAATATTAAAACTGAACTCAAGTGAAGTTGATTTGGCTCAGTCCCATAATGCTGAAGCATTATATTTAATTTTATCCACTGGAAATGAAGGAAAAAAAAAAATCCCACGGGTTGTGGTTTTGTGTTTGTTGTTTTGATTTGGTTGAGTTTGGTTGGTTTAGTTTGTTGTTGGTTTTTTTTTTTTTTGGTTGTTGTTTTTTTTTTCCCCCCTACTCTAAAATATATCTTTGGAAATAGAGTTGCAGTAGGATAATTTATTTATTTTTTTTTTTTTTCACATAGAACAGATTAATTAAATTCAAATGGAGCTTATTCATATAGAATGGAAAATCTGATATACAATCCCTCTTTTACTAGGAAATAATGAATATCCTAACTATGAAGCATGCTGGCAGATAGGAAGATCTATTTGTCTTCTAAAAATCCAGATTTCAATCTTTTTGAAGGAAAATGCAGAAGGGGAGCAATGTCTCCTCTTCCACAGGAGCATCACTAAAACTGGAGAAATATATTTGGAGTATGACTTTTTTCTGTGTGTTAATGTTACTCAAAATTATCAAGAAATACCTCCCTGCTTTCAATCAACAACAACAACAACAAAAGAATGAAAAAAATGTGAACCATCTTTAATATTTGATATTCTGGCATAAATTATCTTGCTTTCCCAATAGAACATGGTGATTGATGTTTAAATGCTAACTGGCTACTGAATCTATAGCTGCACTTTGCTTTTCAAGCAAAATTTAAAATGCAACAATCCTGGTCATATTCAAGGAGCTTACAAGCTAGTTGGCCAGATCTGGCCATTTGGTCTTTACTTTATTGTTCTTTAGGTGCCAGTTATGGTCAATCCACTGTGTTTACATTGGTGGCCATCACTGTCTCCCTCTTTTTTTAACTGACAGCACACAGCAGGAGAGAATTGCAAAATGTCTGGCAAACTCATTAGTCCTCATAACTACTGCTGTGCTCAGCTAACTGGAGTTGTGGCAGCAGAAGCCTTAAATGGATGACTGCATACTAAACATCACATTCATTAGCTCTCTTTTTTTCCTTCTTCTTCTTTCTTTATTTTTTTCTTTTTTTTCATGCTGGTTTCCCCCCTTCCTTTTCTATTAAAAACTGTTCTCAACTTTCAGTCATTTGAAGGAACAGCAAATCAAAAGGTAAGGTGTTCTAAAATGAAAATTAAGATCACAGAATTTTCTTACCTAAAAATTTCTTTACATCACATGGTATATACTGTAGAAATATGGTCTGATGGAATCATAGAATCAGAACTGTTTCAACTAGAAAAGACCTGTGAGATCTAACTGTTGACCTAATGCCACCACATCTCTGAAACCATGTCACAAAGTGCCATGTCTACATGTTTTTTGAACACCTCCAGGGACTCAACCACCTGCACCACCAATTTATTTCTTTCCAAATGCTTCCCAACAGATAAAATTAATGAAACCACTTATGCATTAGATTTGGGGATAAAAGGAAAGAGGAGATGATATGCCTCCTGCAGATAAATCCCAAGATCCACGAGGGGTATTGCCAGTCTTTGACTGCCAGGTTAATGAGATCTGCAGCCTAAATAAGGGAATGCTAAACTACTCATATTTCCTGCCATGCATGAAAAAAAGAAAATACTATGGAAGATGTTACTTTGTTACTCAAGAGAATTTTTACTACAGATTTTAAACATGTTAGAAGTTCTTTCCTGATGTACTTTTCAAATTAAGTTTGCTCCATTTCAGAAATATGTATATGACCTTTGATTATTATGATTTTTACCTTCCTTAAAATACTTATAAGAAGTATATGATGGTGGGTGGTGTGGTTGCAGGAGTGGTCTCTATGGGAGGAAGCCAGGGATTGCCTTATGCTGAATACAGTCGCTTCCAGCCAGTGCTCCATGGATCTATCACAGGACATAGCTGAACCCATCAGCAAAGCTGGTGGAGCCTTTGTGAAAACATTTTAAAGGGAGGACATAAGTGCCTGCAAATAGGAGTTAGGAAATCCAGTGAGAAGCAGCATTATTAACGCAAGGTTCAGAGAAGGAGGGGGATGAGGTGATCCAGCACTGCAGCAGAGATTCCCTTGCAGTCTGTGGAGAGACCATGGTGGAGCAGGTGTTTTCCTGCAGCCCATGGGAGTAGCATGCTGAAGTAGAATGGAGGACTTCACACTGGAGCATGTGAATATTTCCTGAAGGGTTTGTGACCCATGGAGACTCCATGCTGAAGCCAGTTTACACCAAAGACTGTAGGCCATGGAGAGGCCCCACATTTGAACAGAGGAGAAGGAAGGAGCGGAATAGAGGAAGTGTCTCATCCCTCTAAGCTGCCTGGGACAAAGAAGTAGTAGTGAAGTCAGGAATGAAGGACTGAAGTTGTACCTGGGAAAAAGGAGGAGTAGAAGGAAGGTGTTGTTTTAATTTTGTCTTTATTTCCCCCCATCCAAATCTATTTCAACTTTCAATAAATAAATTTCCTCAAAGTGAAGTCTGTTTTTCCTATGATGGTAATTGGTAAATTAAGTCGCCATCTTTATCTCAACCTGCAAACCTGCAAGCCTTTTTCTTTTTTTTCTGCTTTAGCAGAAGGCATCTTAGAGGAGGAGCATTGAGAGAGTGGCCTCTGGCCAAGGGCAACCTACTATAGTTGGAAATGACAGGTTATAAATCCATTTACCACTTTGGACCAAAGAAAAACAGATCATAAGGTCATACCAAAGAAAATAATTAATCTTTTAAGACACTATTTGATCTCACAGATAAGTAAAGTCTTAGACACAACAAAATAAAAGTGACTCAACAGATCAAACAAGAAAAATTCTCTCTTGCAGTAATTCAAGGGGGACATTCAGAGTAAGTATTAGTGCTGAGTGCTAAATCCAAGTCAGTTGCCAGTTTTTTTCTGTCTTACTTTTGCCTATCTTTGATGATAAAACCTCATTTTCCAACATAATAGAATTCTTAGTTTAAACAATTTTTATAAGAATGCTGAAGGATTTACATTCAAGTAAACACTGATTATTGGGATATGTTTTGCAGAAACTCATTATTTTTAACTTATTCATGTTCTTTCTCTGATGGAAACTTTAATTGTTTCTTAACTATTTAAGATAAGGCACTTTTGAAATTTTGTAGTTGAAAATACCACGTCTAAATGCACAACACTGTAGAATAGGTTCCTTAGTCCATTGCTGCATGAATACACACACACACACAAAATCAAACCCCTACAATATAACAAGGCCTCTGGAGCTATAACTGAATAACAAAGTAAAAAGCCATTTAAATGCAGAAAAAAAACTCCAATCCAGTCCCAAAACCCTGAACCCCCAACAACCCTACCATTTGGGGAATTAATTAAGAATCTTGAATTATTAGAATTAGAATTAGAATTAGAATTAGAATTAGAATTAACCAGGTTGGAAAAGACCTTCAAGATCATTGAGTCCAACCTATCATCCAACATCATCTAATCAACTAAACCATAGCACCAAATGCCCCATCAGTCTCTTCTTAAACACCTCCAGTGATGGTGACTCCACCACCTCCCTGGGCAGCCCATTCCAATGGCCAATCACTCTTTCTATGAAAAATATCCTCCTAACATCCAGCCTAAACCTCCCCTGGTGCAACTTGAGACTGTGTCCTCTTGTTCTGGTTGCCTGGGAGAAGAGACTAACCCCCACCTGACTACAACCTCCCTTCAGGTAGTTGTAGAGAGCAATAAGGTCTCCCCTGAGCCTTCTCTTCTCCAGGCTAAGCAACCCCAGCTTCCTCAGCCTCTCCTCATAGGGCTTGTGCTCCAAACCCCTCCCCAGCTTTGTTGCTCAAGCAACTTCCTTATCAAACTAACAAAAATAAAAAACAACCCAAACCCAGACAAACAAAATAAAAGAAAACTAAACCCAAACCAACCAAACAAAAAGAATAAAATGCATCTTTCAAAGATAAAAGGTAAAGAAGACAAATAAATGCTTTTTCAGTTGTCCATTTGAAAGCAAAAAAGCCCCTTTGGAACCATTAAATTGGAAAACCCCAAACCACTATTTGGAGAACAGAGATATAAGAGTGCTTAGAATTATTTGAAAGAGAATTTCAATTCCTAACAGGCACTGGAGAAAATATAGGGATTTCCCTTTATTGTCTGAAAGCAAACCAAATTAAAGGGCAGAACCTCTAACTTTAAAAAGATTGTCATAACTTCCTGCCAGATAATGGAAGGTAGGATGGTGACAGGGAAACAAAACTGGGACCTTACTACATAGATCACTTGTTCATGAGCTTAAATTGCTATTAAAGTAATCTAAAAAAGTGCTAGATGAATGTAAATGTGTAATTCTGAACCTGGGGAAAGCCTGAAAGATGCTTTCTTTCCTTCTTCCTTGAAATTATGGAGGGAAAAGGATATAAACCTCTCCGGATAGAATATAAAACGCAGTCTGGATCCATCTTTAGCTTCAGAATGCTCACTACTTATCATAGTTGTCTGTTTGAAATTTTTCTCTTTGTATACAAATTACTGATTTTACCACTTCTATTTAAAAACAGGGGCCTGATATTGCTCCTGCCTCATATGTTTTTATCCCCCAGGATAATTTCTTTGCTGCTAGATCGTTCACATTCACTAGAGTAATGTGTCTGTGACTGAAGCCTCAAAAGTTAAACTGAAGCTATAGAGTTTATTATATTCTGAAGGGCTGTAAGATAGCTTTTGTACTGAAAATGTGTTCTTTGGAATTATACCACTGCTTAAAAAACCCATACCATATCTTCTGAAGATCAAATGCAATGTCATGTCCTTACCCAGTGTAGATCTTTGTATCTTCAAGGTACATCAGGAGTACTGTTCTGCTTCACACCTGCTGAGAATCCAGCTGCTGTTTCCTCATGATCACATGAGATTTCCTTATCTGACCAAAACACTTGTCTAATTCCTATTAAACCCCAAATTTACAGCACATTAGAGATGAACTGAGACTGAATTATAGTTCAGACACCTGGAGCTTCCTTTTTGTGCAACTGAAAATTCTCTTTACACATTGACACTACAGTGTGGGTCTATCACGCTTTTTTTTACTGTGTTGCCACAAAAGATTTTGTGATAAAAGATGAGGTTTAGACTGGATATTAGGAAAAAAAATTTTACAGAAACAGTGGCCAGGCATTGGAACAGGCTCCCCAGGGAGGTGGTGGAGTCACCATCCCTGGAAGTGTTCAAGAAACTTGTAGACATGGCAATTTGGAGCATGGTTTAGTGGGCACAATGTTGTGTTGATGGCTGGACTGGATGATCTTAAGAGTTCCTTTCCAATCTTAATGGTTTTATGATTTTAAGGTTCTAGCAGCTATTGGTTCTGCAATTGATTTGATATTTAAATTACAATTTATTTTCCTCAAAATTTTGATGTACTCAGTCACAGTGTACCACAACTTACTGACATCTCAGTCCTCCTTACATGAATGTTTTGTCACTGCTTTCCATGGGAAAAACATTAGACTTTTGATTCAGTAATTCTCTTTGAAAGAAAATCTGACTTCCATGTTTGACAGAGACACACAGAGTCCTGGAATTCAGTGGCCAGATCTGTCTTATTCTCAACTGGTAATGTTGAGCCTCGAGTTTCAGATTTGCTACAGCAGAATAGAAGCAGAAGTGTTTGGCAGTGGAGACTTTGACTTCTGTGCTGTGGATGCCAACTACATCCCAACTTTATGCTTGCATCTCTGTAATATTGTATTGCTTTGAATAAAGTATTAATTTCTGTTTCTCTAAGGCCCATTTGTAGGTGTGTGTTATGGGGTATACTATATATTAGCAATTATTTCCTTGGCTAATCCTTAAAAAGGGTAGAAAATTACTTAAAAATTAGTGACCTTAAGTTTGCCCCTGCAATTGCATTCTTGATGACATTTTAGTCTGGTATGATATTTATATCCTCTTTTTGATTTTAAGTTTTTTTGCTACATAGTATTTTAAGTTTAATCAAAAGTCAACTTAGAAAGGCCATTCTGCCTAAGGGATATTTTTCCATTAAGTATTTGACATATTGGTGGCCTTGAGGGATTATTGGTTTTTGAAGAAATATTAACAGCTGGAAATTTGCATTTTAATACAGTTCTCCTCAACTACTCAAGCAATTTTATTTTTAAGACCTGTGACAGGCTTCAAAGCTTTAGTTCTAAAGCAATCTTGCCAAGTAGTAGCTAACATAATTTTACTACAAATGATTAAGTTTCCTAATAGGTTTTCCTTTTCAAAATCTTGTTTAAGGTGTCTGTGAAATCAATACCAAAACTTCATGACTTTTACTAGAACTAGCATTGCTAATTTGGCTGAACTGGAGGGAACTGGGAAAAAGAACTCTCTTCAAAATTCTTATGCTCAAAGAAAAAGCAAAGTGAAAACTAACCCCAAACAGCAGTCGTACCATAACTCTGTTCTGTAAATCTAAGGTGGATGAGAACATCTGCAAATTGCTCTCTTTGATCGGTTTGTTAAAATTATGACTATACAAATAGGTTATCATAAACATTTGTGTTGCTTACTGCTATCTGAGGCTTTTAGGTGATTCACATGCAGAAAGAGGCATTACAGTGGAATTGGAACAGACCTGCACACTATAGAACTGCTGAAACCATCACTATGCAGGCGTTGTCTGCCACAGATGCCCTTCAAGTCAAAATATTAATTGACTTCATGCAGTTGTGTCAACACAATGAAGAACTTTATGACTCAATGGTCTTAGAGCTCTTTGGTTGATGGTTGTATGTGATGGTCTCAGAGATCTTTTTCAACTGAAACAATTCTATGATTCTGTGATTCAAGGACAGATTTGAAAATGGGCTGAACTGAGTTAGTCTATCCTGGAATTAATTTGGAGCTGTTAAAATGCAGGAATTATAAGAAATGTTTCTTTGCCTCACTTTTGAGTGAATTTTTTCCTCTCACTTGCATCTTCATTTCAAATCCAGTTGCACTACCATTAGTCAGAGCAACGACCCTCCCCCCCCAATTATACAGCTGAAAATTGTTCTGAAAACTGTGGAGATGAGAAATTTTAGGATATCTGGCAAGCACTCACCAATATAGAGAAAATGGAAAATTAATTTAAATAGATAGAGTTGAATCTATCTGATATAGTGACCTATGAAATGCTGTTTAAAAAGAAAAATGGTTGTCTATACTACCCTGGGCTCAGTAATACATCCTCATTGATGTAATATGAATTTGTATGTGGGGACTGCAGTTGTCCTTTGAAAGCAATGTACACACCCCTTCTCCATATTTCCTAGAAATGAGTAAGTTTCAACGCAGCAGTAAATGACTATATCCCAACCCCCCAAAAAACTTTCTTTTAAACTGGTAACAAAATATGTATTTTGTCAGACTTGATAAGACCAATGTGTTGAGTCAAATACCTCAAGCCAATAAGATACATAAGAATATGATTACAGCTAGAGGCTGTAACTTTATTAACTTAATTAACATAATGATAACTGGGGAGATGCAAAACAGCTATTTCACCCAATATCACTACCTACCAGAAGTGCTTCAGAGTGCTTTTAACTAGGATATATATCAAATTAATCAAATTAATAATAAAATAAAACTTTCATTTACATTCCTCTGCAGCTGACAGTCAAATCTTTTCCTGCTTTCTTCTTTAGTCAAAAAAGAAAGTGAAAGGTGTTTTGGCCTATATTTAAAACTTTTCCATGTACTGAGGCAGGTCAGCCACCAATTTGGAAACCACTTGAGACTGTCTTTCCCCTCCCCCACACACTTTGTATCCCCATGTACCTTGTACCAAAATTTTTGCCTTTCAAAATGGCAAAAACTGCAAGAAAAATGTGTCCTGACACAGTTGCCTCTACAAGCTCCTCTGAGCTTTCTAAGTTTCTTGGGTGTTTGAAATGTGAGAAAATATATGTTGCAGAAATTAATTTGGAAACAAGGACTTGAACTTGCAACTCATCTCAGGGGAGCGCACTAAGCTACTGCCTCTTTTGAGGAGTGGCTCTCTATTTCTTCCATAAAAACCCTTCAGAAGTCTCAGTTCTGGCTTAATGTGAAGTCACCACAGGCTAAGATAATAATTTCCTTCCTAGCTCTTCAGTGCTCATGCCTTTGAATGTTTTAACCAGCACTTTTCCTTGAAAAGTAGCTAATATTTACAAAGTTTCATAGTGAGTCTAAATTTCCATTGGGTTTAAGACAAATACCACAGGCCTAAGAGGATAAGTCAGTCCTGAAAATGTGCATGAGGACTTACTTTTCCACATACAGGCAGATGAAGCGGTTTTCTCTAGGAGAGTTTAAATCATTTAGTTGTAGTTCTCCATATTTCTATCCTTTTTGCCCAGCTTGAGTATTCTCAACTGCTGGGCACTGCAGAAATTACAGCCAAGAGATGTGAAACTTTTGTTTCTTTATTTGTGAACTTGGTTTCCCAGTGCTTTCTTAGTTTAAGTACACCAAGTTTACTGGAAGTTATATCTGTGATTGAGGTTTGATTTTAATTTTAAATTCTGATCTTTTACAGTTTCTTTAGAAGCTGCTTAAATTGATTCCATGTGTCTGTGGTAACACAACTCTGTAAATAATTTTACATTTGTTAAACTGAAGGACATGAAATTTCCCAGAAATTTTAGTAGAAGTCAGTTCTGACAATCATGAGAGTGATTGAGATAGTGACAGGCTCTATTGCTCCCCTCTATGACCAAAGTGAACAACATAAAATTAGCTATTCTCTGTGAAAGGGATCCAATTCAAAAAGTGAAAATTACTCAAGGTAGTAAGTACAAATTCTGAGAACTTAGCACTCAGTCTTGTAAACAATCGCTTACAAAATGTCCTAATGCCCTTGATGAGAAAGGGGGAGTGGACATTCTACCACTTTTACCTTGTCCATAAGCAGTGATTAGATATTAACAATTATATGTGGTTAGAAGCTGGTGAAGTGTGCTTATAAGGCAACCATACATATGCTGAATATTTGCTTAGAGAGAAAACAAAAAGTGAAGTATGTTATTTTTCCTTCTGAACATATTACTACTCTCCATTAAGAGTATGAAACATTACAGGAGAAAACACAGAGGGAAAAAAGAGGTATCTTCAGTAGATATTTGTAAGACATGCTGTGAATAAAAGAAGCTGCATAATTTACTGCAGCCTCAAGGGTAGCTATAAATTATATTCAGATAAATCACTATTTGCTCTGTTGTTGTAGTGAAAAATTCTCCTAGCAACTACTGCGCTGTACTGCATCTGCTAGTTAATACACAGAACATGCTTTCATAAAGGAATGTATATAAATGGATGAGAAAGATCTTGATCTTCTCTGGCAAGCCCACAAGGTAAAGTGGTTAATTTTCAGTTGAAAGAAAAAGGAAATCTTTGAGTTGTTCTAGATTATTTGGATGCAACAGTAGAAAGGTAAGATGTAATGTATGTCCGGACAAGAAAAGTTCTAAAATAGCAATAGAGGAGAAAATATATATTGGTGAAAATTAGAATTAAAAAAAAAAAGAGGAAAAAAATTTAATAAAGCCTGAAATAAACTATTTGAAATGTTATATAAAAAAATATGAAAATAAAATAGTACCAGCTATTGGCACTTGAAAAAATAAACTGATATGATGAAGAAATGAGAGCATTTGTTATAGGT
>NW_027144524.1:0-36307 GCF_026170545.1 Melanerpes formicivorus | reverse complement strand
TATCTCAGCACAGGAATAAGGTAGGGAAGAATTCAAATACTCATTTTGACTGCCTCCAGAAGTTAGATCAGATGGCCAATTGGATTTGGTGCTAGGTCTTTCCCTTTAGGTTTTACCCCAACAATGTTTTCATTAGTTTCGCTCACTCTCGAAATCAAGCATTTTACAGCAGGTTGGAGCAGCCTGTATCTCAGCACAGGAATAAGGTAGGGAAGAATTCTAAGGATCATTTTGACTGCCTCCAGAAGTTAGATCAGATGGCAAATTGGATTTGGTGCTAGGTCTTTCCCTTTAGGTTTTACCCCAACAATGTTTTCATTAGTTTCGCTCACTCTCGAAATCAAGCATTTTACAGCAGGTTGGAGCAGCCTGTATCTCAGCACAGGGATAAGGTAGGGAAGAATTCTAAGGATCATTTTGACTGCCTCCAGAAGTTAGATCAGATGGCAAATTGGATTTGGTGCTAGGTCTTTCCCTTTAGGTTTTACCCCAACAATGTTTTCATTAGTTTCGCTCACTCTCGAAATCAAGCATTTTACAGCAGGTTGGAGCAGCCTGTATCTCAGCACAGGAATAAGGTAGGGAAGAATTCTAAGGATCATTTTGACTGCCTCCAGAAGTTAGATCAGATGGCAAATTGGATTTGGTGCTAGGCCTTTCCCTTTAGGTTTTACCCCAACAATGTTTTTCATTAGTTTCGCTCACTCTCGAAATCAAGCATTTTACAGCAGGTTGGAGCAGCCTGTATCTCAGCACAGGAATAAGGTAGGGAAGAATTCTAAGGATCATTTTGACTGCCTCCAGAAGTTAGATCAGATGGCAAATTGGATTTGGTGCTAGGTCTTTCCCTTTAGGTTTTACCCCAACAATGTTTTCATTAGTTTCGCTCACTCTCGAAATCAAGCATTTTACAGCAGGTTGGAGCAGCCTGTATCTCAGCACAGGAATAAGGTAGGGAAGAATTCTAAGGATCATTTTGACTGCCTCCAGAAGTTAGATCAGATGGCAAATTGGATTTGGTGCTAGGTCTTTCCCTTTAGGTTTTACCCCAACAATGTTTTCATTAGTTTCGCTCACTCTCGAAATCAAGCATTTTACAGCAGGTTGGAGCAGCCTGTATCTCAGCACAGGAATAAGGTAGGGAAGAATTCTAAGGATCATTTTGACTGCCTCCAGAAGTTAGATCAGATGGCAAATTGGATTTGGTGCTAGGTCTTTCCCTTTAGGTTTTACCCCAACAATGTTTTCATTAGTTTCGCTCACTCTCGAAATCAAGCATTTTACAGCAGGTTGGAGCAGCCTGTATCTCAGCACAGGAATAAGGTAGGGAAGAATTCTAAGGATCATTTTGACTGCCTCCAGAAGTTAGATCAGATGGCAAATTGGATTTGGTGCTAGGTCTTTCCCTTTAGGTTTTACCCCAACAATGTTTTCATTAGTTTCGCTCACTCTCGAAATCAAGCATTTTACAGCAGGTTGGAGCAGCCTGTATCTCAGCACAGGAATAAGGTAGGGAAGAATTCTAAGGATCATTTTGACTGCCTCCAGAAGTTAGATCAGATGGCAAATTGGATTTGGTGCTAGGTCTTTCCCTTTAGGTTTTACCCCAACAATGTTTTCATTAGTTTCGCTCACTCTCGAAATCAAGCATTTTACAGCAGGTTGGAGCAGCCTGTATCTCAGCACAGGAATAAGGTAGGGAAGAATTCAAATACTCATTTTGACTGCCTCCAGAAGTTAGATCAGATGGCCAATTGGATTTTGTGCTAGGTCTTTCCCTTTAGGTTTTACCCCAACAATGTTTTCATTAGTTTCGCTCACTCTCGAAATCAAGCATTTTACAGCAGGTTGGAGCAGCCTGTATCTCAGCACAGGAATAAGGTAGGGAAGAATTCTAAGGATCATTTTGACTGCCTCCAGAAGTTAGATCAGATGGCAAATTGGATTTGGTGCTAGGTCTTTCCCTTTAGGTTTTACCCCAACAATGTTTTCATTAGTTTCGCTCACTCTGGAAATCAAGCATTTTACAGCAGGTTGGAGCAGCCTGTATCTCAGCACAGGGATAAGGTAGGGAAGAATTCTAAGGATCATTTTGACTGCCTCCAGAAGTTAGATCAGATGGCAAATTGGATTTGGTGCTAGGTCTTTCCCTTTAGGTTTTACCCCAACAATGTTTTCATTAGTTTCGCTCACTCTCGAAATCAAGCATTTTTACAGCAGGTTGGAGCAGCCTGTATCTCAGCACAGGAATAAGGTAGGGAAGAATTCTAAGGATCATTTTGACTGCCTCCAGAAGTTAGATCAGATGGCAAATTGGATTTGGTGCTAGGTCTTTCCCTTTAGGTTTTTACCCCAACAATGTTTTCATTAGTTTCGCTCACTCTCGAAATCAAGCATTTTACAGCAGGTTGGAGCAGCCTGTATCTCAGCACAGGAATAAGGTAGGGAAGAATTCTAAGGATCATTTTGACTGCCTCCAGAAGTTAGATCAGATGGCAAATTGGATTTGGTGCTAGGTCTTTCCCTTTAGGTTTTACCCCAACAATGTTTTCATTAGTTTCGCTCACTCTCGAAATCAAGCATTTTACAGCAGGTTGGAGCAGCCTGTATCTCAGCACAGGAATAAGGTAGGGAAGAATTCTAAGGATCATTTTGACTGCCTCCAGAAGTTAGATCAGATGGCAAATTGGATTTGGTGCTAGGTCTTTCCCTTTAGGTTTTACCCCAACAATGTTTTCATTAGTTTCGCTCACTCTCGAAATCAAGCATTTTACAGCAGGTTGGAGCAGCCTGTATCTCAGCACAGGAATAAGGTAGGGAAGAATTCTAAGGATCATTTTGACTGCCTCCAGAAGTTAGATCAGATGGCAAATTGGATTTGGTGCTAGGTCTTTCCCTTTAGGTTTTACCCCAACAATGTTTTCATTAGTTTCGCTCACTCTCGAAATCAAGCATTTTACAGCAGGTTGGAGCAGCCTGTATCTCAGCACAGGAATAAGGTAGGGAAGAATTCTAAGGATCATTTTGACTGCCTCCAGAAGTTAGATCAGATGGCAAATTGGATTTGGTGCTAGGTCTTTCCCTTTAGGTTTTACCCCAACAATGTTTTCATTAGTTTCGCTCACTCTCGAAATCAAGCATTTTACAGCAGGTTGGAGCAGCCTGTATCTCAGCACAGGAATAAGGTAGGGAAGAATTCTAAGGATCATTTTGACTGCCTCCAGAAGTTAGATCAGATGGCCAATTGGATTTGGTGCTAGGTCTTTCCCTTTAGGTTTTACCCCAACAATGTTTTCATTAGTTTCGCTCACTCTCGAAATCAAGCATTTTACAGCAGGTTGGAGCAGCCTGTATCTCAGCACAGGAATAAGGTAGGGAAGAATTCTAAGGATCATTTTGACTGCCTCCAGAAGTTAGATCAGATGGCAAATTGGATTTGGTGCTAGGTCTTTCCCTTTAGGTTTTACCCCAACAATGTTTTCATTAGTTTCGCTCACTCTCGAAATCAAGCATTTTACAGCAGGTTGGAGCAGCCTGTATCTCAGCACAGGAATAAGGTAGGGAAGAATTCTAAGGATCATTTTGACTGCCTCCAGAAGTTAGATCAGATGGCAAATTGGATTTGGTGCTAGGTCTTTCCCTTTAGGTTTTACCCCAACAATGTTTTCATTAGTTTCGCTCACTCTCGAAATCAAGCATTTTACAGCAGGTTGGAGCAGCCTGTATCTCAGCACAGGAATAAGGTAGGGAAGAATTCTAAGGATCATTTTGACTGCCTCCAGAAGTTAGATCAGATGGCAAATTGGATTTGGTGCTAGGTCTTTCCCTTTAGGTTTTACCCCAACAATGTTTTCATTAGTTTCGCTCACTCTCGAAATCAAGCATTTTACAGCAGGTTGGAGCAGCCTGTATCTCAGCACAGGAATAAGGTAGGGAAGAATTCTAAGGATCATTTTGACTGCCTCCAGAAGTTAGATCAGATGGCAAATTGGATTTGGTGCTAGGTCTTTCCCTTTAGGTTTTACCCCAACAATGTTTTCATTAGTTTCGCTCACTCTCGAAACCAAGCATTTTACAGCAGGTTGGAGCAGCCTGTATCTCAGCACAGGAATAAGGTAGGGAAGAATTCTAAGGATCATTTTGACTGCCTCCAGAAGTTAGATCAGATGGCAAATTGGATTTGGTGCTAGGTCTTTCCCTTTAGGTTTTACCCCAACAATGTTTTCATTAGTTTCGCTCACTCTCGAAAGCAAGCATTTTACAGCAGGTTGGAGCAGCCTGTATCTCAGCACAGGAATAAGGTAGGGAAGAATTCAAATACTCATTTTGACTGCCTCCAGAAGTTAGATCAGATGGCAAATTGGATTTGGTGCTAGGTCTTTCCCTTTAGGTTTTACCCCAACAATGTTTTCATTAGTTTCGCTCACTCTCGAAATCAAGCATTTTACAGCAGGTTGGAGCAGCCTGTATCTCAGCACAGGAATAAGGTAGGGAAGAATTCAAATACTCATTTTGACTGCCTCCAGAAGTTAGATCAGATGGCAAATTGGATTTGGTGCTAGGTCTTTCCCTTTAGGTTTTACCCCAACAATGTTTTCATTAGTTTCGCTCACTCTCGAAATCAAGCATTTTACAGCAGGTTGGAGCAGCCTGTATCTCAGCACAGGAATAAGGTAGGGAAGAATTCTAAGGATCATTTTGACTGCCTCCAGAAGTTAGATCAGATGGCAAATTGGATTTGGTGCTAGGTCTTTCCCTTTAGGTTTTACCCCAACAATGTTTTCATTAGTTTCGCTCACTCTCGAAATCAAGCATTTTACAGCAGGTTGGAGCAGCCTGTATCTCAGCACAGGAATAAGGTAGGGAAGAATTCTAAGGATCATTTTGACTGCCTCCAGAAGTTAGATCAGATGGCAAATTGGATTTGGTGCTAGGTCTTTCCCTTTAGGTTTTACCCCAACAATGTTTTCATTAGTTTCGCTCACTCTCGAAATCAAGCATTTTACAGCAGGTTGGAGCAGCCTGTATCTCAGCACAGGAATAAGGTAGGGAAGAATTCTAAGGATCATTTTGACTGCCTCCAGAAGTTAGATCAGATGGCCAATTGGATTTGGTGCTAGGTCTTTCCCTTTAGGTTTTACCCCAACAATGTTTTCATTAGTTTCGCTCACTCTCGAAATCAAGCATTTTACAGCAGGTTGGAGCAGCCTGTATCTCAGCACAGGAATAAGGTAGGGAAGAATTCTAAGGATCATTTTGACTGCCTCCAGAAGTTAGATCAGATGGCCAATTGGATTTGGTGCTAGGTCTTTCCCTTTAGGTTTTACCCCAACAATGTTTTCATTAGTTTCGCTCACTCTCGAAATCAAGCATTTTACAGCAGGTTGGAGCAGCCTGTATCTCAGCACAGGAATAAGGTAGGGAAGAATTCTAAGGATCATTTTGACTGCCTCCAGAAGTTAGATCAGATGGCAAATTGGATTTGGTGCTAGGTCTTTCCCTTTAGGTTTTACCCCAACAATGTTTTCATTAGTTTCGCTCACTCTCGAAATCAAGCATTTTACAGCAGGTTGGAGCAGCCTGTATCTCAGCACAGGAATAAGGTAGGGAAGAATTCAAATACTCATTTTGACTGCCTCCAGAAGTTAGATCAGATGGCAAATTGGATTTGGTGCTAGGTCTTTCCCTTTAGGTTTTACCCCAACAATGTTTTCATTAGTTTCGCTCACTCTCGAAATCAAGCATTTTACAGCAGGTTGGAGCAGCCTGTATCTCAGCACAGGAATAAGGTAGGGAAGAATTCTAAGGATCATTTTGACTGCCTCCAGAAGTTAGATCAGATGGCAAATTGGATTTGGTGCTAGGTCTTTCCCTTTAGGTTTTACCCCAACAATGTTTTCATTAGTTTCGCTCACTCTCGAAATCAAGCATTTTACAGCAGGTTGGAGCAGCCTGTATCTCAGCACAGGAATAAGGTAGGGAAGAATTCTAAGGATCATTTTGACTGCCTCCAGAAGTTAGATCAGATGGCAAATTGGATTTGGTGCTAGGTCTTTCCCTTTAGGTTTTACCCCAACAATGTTTTCATTAGTTTCGCTCACTCTCGAAATCAAGCATTTTACAGCAGGTTGGAGCAGCCTGTATCTCAGCACAGGAATAAGGTAGGGAAGAATTCTAAGGATCATTTTGACTGCCTCCAGAAGTTAGATCAGATGGCCAATTGGATTTGGTGCTAGGTCTTTCCCTTTAGGTTTTACCCCAACAATGTTTTCATTAGTTTCGCTCACTCTCGAAATCAAGCATTTTACAGCAGGTTGGAGCAGCCTGTATCTCAGCACAGGAATAAGGTAGGGAAGAATTCTAAGGATCATTTTGACTGCCTCCAGAAGTTAGATCAGATGGCAAATTGGATTTGGTGCTAGGTCTTTCCCTTTAGGTTTTACCCCAACAATGTTTTCATTAGTTTCGCTCACTCTCGAAATCAAGCATTTTACAGCAGGTTGGAGCAGCCTGTATCTCAGCACAGGAATAAGGTAGGGAAGAATTCTAAGGATCATTTTGACTGCCTCCAGAAGTTAGATCAGATGGCAAATTGGATTTGGTGCTAGGTCTTTCCCTTTAGGTTTTACCCCAACAATGTTTTCATTAGTTTCGCTCACTCTCGAAATCAAGCATTTTACAGCAGGTTGGAGCAGCCTGTATCTCAGCACAGGAATAAGGTAGGGAAGAATTCAAATACTCATTTTGACTGCCTCCAGAAGTTAGATCAGATGGCAAATTGGATTTGGTGCTAGGTCTTTCCCTTTAGGTTTTACCCCAACAATGTTTTCATTAGTTTCGCTCACTCTCGAAATCAAGCATTTTACAGCAGGTTGGAGCAGCCTGTATCTCAGCACAGGAATAAGGTAGGGAAGAATTCTAAGGATCATTTTGACTGCCTCCAGAAGTTAGATCAGATGGCAAATTGGATTTGGTGCTAGGTCTTTCCCTTTAGGTTTTACCCCAACAATGTTTTCATTAGTTTCGCTCACTCTCGAAATCAAGCATTTTACAGCAGGTTGGAGCAGCCTGTATCTCAGCACAGGAATAAGGTAGGGAAGAATTCAAATACTCATTTTGACTGCCTCCAGAAGTTAGATCAGATGGCAAATTGGATTTGGTGCTAGGTCTTTCCCTTTAGGTTTTACCCCAACAATGTTTTCATTAGTTTCGCTCACTCTCGAAATCAAGCATTTTACAGCAGGTTGGAGCAGCCTGTATCTCAGCACAGGAATAAGGTAGGGAAGAATTCTAAGGATCATTTTGACTGCCTCCAGAAGTTAGATCAGATGGCCAATTGGATTTGGTGCTAGGTCTTTCCCTTTAGGTTTTACCCCAACAATGTTTTCATTAGTTTCGCTCACTCTCGAAATCAAGCATTTTACAGCAGGTTGGAGCAGCCTGTATCTCAGCACAGGAATAAGGTAGGGAAGAATTCTAAGGATCATTTTGACTGCCTCCAGAAGTTAGATCAGATGGCCAATTGGATTTGGTGCTAGGTCTTTCCCTTTAGGTTTTACCCCAACAATGTTTTCATTAGTTTCGCTCACTCTCGAAATCAAGCATTTTACAGCAGGTTGGAACAGCCTGTATCTCAGCACAGGAATAAGGTAGGGAAGAATTCTAAGGATCATTTTGACTGCCTCCAGAAGTTAGATCAGATGGCAAATTGGATTTGGTGCTAGGTCTTTCCCTTTAGGTTTTACCCCAACAATGTTTTCATTAGTTTCGCTCACTCTCGAAATCAAGCATTTTACAGCAGGTTGGAGCAGCCTGTATCTCAGCACAGGAATAAGGTAGGGAAGAATTCAAATACTCATTTTGACTGCCTCCAGAAGTTAGATCAGATGGCAAATTGGATTTGGTGCTAGGTCTTTCCCTTTAGGTTTTACCCCAACAATGTTTTCATTAGTTTCGCTCACTCTCGAAATCAAGCATTTTACAGCAGGTTGGAGCAGCCTGTATCTCAGCACAGGAATAAGGTAGGGAAGAATTCTAAGGATCATTTTGACTGCCTCCAGAAGTTAGATCAGATGGCAAATTGGATTTGGTGCTAGGTCTTTCCCTTTAGGTTTTACCCCAACAATGTTTTCATTAGTTTCGCTCACTCTCGAAATCAAGCATTTTACAGCAGGTTGGAGCAGCCTGTATCTCAGCACAGGAATAAGGTAGGGAAGAATTCTAAGGATCATTTTGACTGCCTCCAGAAGTTAGATCAGATGGCAAATTGGATTTGGTGCTAGGTCTTTCCCTTTAGGTTTTACCCCAACAATGTTTTCATTAGTTTCGCTCACTCTCGAAATCAAGCATTTTACAGCAGGTTGGAGCAGCCTGTATCTCAGCACAGGAATAAGGTAGGGAAGAATTCTAAGGATCATTTTGACTGCCTCCAGAAGTTAGATCAGATGGCCAATTGGATTTGGTGCTAGGTCTTTCCCTTTAGGTTTTACCCCAACAATGTTTTCATTAGTTTCGCTCACTCTCGAAATCAAGCATTTTACAGCAGGTTGGAGCAGCCTGTATCTCAGCACAGGAATAAGGTAGGGAAGAATTCTAAGGATCATTTTGACTGCCTCCAGAAGTTAGATCAGATGGCAAATTGGATTTGGTGCTAGGTCTTTCCCTTTAGGTTTTACCCCAACAATGTTTTCATTAGTTTCGCTCACTCTCGAAATCAAGCATTTTACAGCAGGTTGGAGCAGCCTGTATCTCAGCACAGGAATAAGGTAGGGAAGAATTCTAAGGATCATTTTGACTGCCTCCAGAAGTTAGATCAGATGGCAAATTGGATTTGGTGCTAGGTCTTTCCCTTTAGGTTTTACCCCAACAATGTTTTCATTAGTTTCGCTCACTCTCGAAATCAAGCATTTTACAGCAGGTTGGAGCAGCCTGTATCTCAGCACAGGAATAAGGTAGGGAAGAATTCTAAGGATCATTTTGACTGCCTCCAGAAGTTAGATCAGATGGCAAATTGGATTTGGTGCTAGGTCTTTCCCTTTAGGTTTTACCCCAACAATGTTTTCATTAGTTTCGCTCACTCTCGAAATCAAGCATTTTACAGCAGGTTGGAGCAGCCTGTATCTCAGCACAGGAATAAGGTAGGGAAGAATTCTAAGGATCATTTTGACTGCCTCCAGAAGTTAGATCAGATGGCAAATTGGATTTGGTGCTAGGTCTTTCCCTTTAGGTTTTACCCCAACAATGTTTTCATTAGTTTCGCTCACTCTCGAAATCAAGCATTTTACAGCAGGTTGGAGCAGCCTGTATCTCAGCACAGGAATAAGGTAGGGAAGAATTCAAATACTCATTTTGACTGCCTCCAGAAGTTAGATCAGATGGCAAATTGGATTTGGTGCTAGGTCTTTCCCTTTAGGTTTTACCCCAACAATGTTTTCATTAGTTTCGCTCACTCTCGAAATCAAGCATTTTACAGCAGGTTGGAGCAGCCTGTATCTCAGCACAGGAATAAGGTAGGGAAGAATTCTAAGGATCATTTTGACTGCCTCCAGAAGTTAGATCAGATGGCAAATTGGATTTGGTGCTAGGTCTTTCCCTTTAGGTTTTACCCCAACAATGTTTTCATTAGTTTCGCTCACTCTCGAAATCAAGCATTTTACAGCAGGTTGGAGCAGCCTGTATCTCAGCACAGGAATAAGGTAGGGAAGAATTCAAATACTCATTTTGACTGCCTCCAGAAGTTAGATCAGATGGCCAATTGGATTTGGTGCTAGGTCTTTCCCTTTAGGTTTTACCTCAACAATGTTTTCATTAGTTTCGCTCACTCTCGAAATCAAGCATTTTACAGCAGGTTGGAGCAGCCTGTATCTCAGCACAGGAATAAGGTAGGGAAGAATTCTAAGGATCATTTTGACTGCCTCCAGAAGTTAGATCAGATGGCAAATTGGATTTGGTGCTAGGTCTTTCCCTTTAGGTTTTACCCCAACAATGTTTTCATTAGTTTCGCTCACTCTCGAAATCAAGCATTTTACAGCAGGTTGGAGCAGCCTGTATCTCAGCACAGGAATAAGGTAGGGAAGAATTCAAATACTCATTTTGACTGCCTCCAGAAGTTAGATCAGATGGCAAATTGGATTTGGTGCTAGGTCTTTCCCTTTAGGTTTTACCCCAACAATGTTTTCATTAGTTTCGCTCACTCTCGAAATCAAGCATTTTACAGCAGGTTGGAGCAGCCTGTATCTCAGCACAGGGATAAGGTAGGGAAGAATTCTAAGGATCATTTTGACTGCCTCCAGAAGTTAGATCAGATGGCAAATTGGATTTGGTGCTAGGTCTTTCCCTTTAGGTTTTACCCCAACAATGTTTTCATTAGTTTCGCTCACTCTCGAAATCAAGCATTTTACAGCAGGTTGGAGCAGCCTGTATCTCAGCACAGGAATAAGGTAGGGAAGAATTCAAATACTCATTTTGACTGCCTCCAGAAGTTAGATCAGATGGCAAATTGGATTTGGTGCTAGGTCTTTCCCTTTAGGTTTTACCCCAACAATGTTTTCATTAGTTTCGCTCACTCTCGAAATCAAGCATTTTACAGCAGGTTGGAGCAGCCTGTATCTCAGCACAGGAATAAGGTAGGGAAGAATTCTAAGGATCATTTTGACTGCCTCCAGAAGTTAGATCAGATGGCAAATTGGATTTGGTGCTAGGTCTTTCCCTTTAGGTTTTACCCCAACAATGTTTTCATTAGTTTCGCTCACTCTCGAAATCAAGCATTTTACAGCAGGTTGGAGCAGCCTGTATCTCAGCACAGGAATAAGGTAGGGAAGAATTCTAAGGATCATTTTGACTGCCTCCAGAAGTTAGATCAGATGGCAAATTGGATTTGGTGCTAGGTCTTTCCCTTTAGGTTTTACCCCAACAATGTTTTCATTAGTTTCGCTCACTCTCGAAATCAAGCATTTTACAGCAGGTTGGAGCAGCCTGTATCTCAGCACAGGAATAAGGTAGGGAAGAATTCTAAGGATCATTTTGACTGCCTCCAGAAGTTAGATCAGATGGCAAATTGGATTTGGTGCTAGGTCTTTCCCTTTAGGTTTTACCCCAACAATGTTTTCATTAGTTTCGCTCACTCTCGAAATCAAGCATTTTACAGCAGGTTGGAGCAGCCTGTATCTCAGCACAGGAATAAGGTAGGGAAGAATTCAAATACTCATTTTGACTGCCTCCAGAAGTTAGATCAGATGGCCAATTGGATTTGGTGCTAGGTCTTTCCCTTTAGGTTTTACCCCAACAATGTTTTCATTAGTTTCGCTCACTCTCGAAATCAAGCATTTTACAGCAGGTTGGAGCAGCCTGTATCTCAGCACAGGAATAAGGTAGGGAAGAATTCTAAGGATCATTTTGACTGCCTCCAGAAGTTAGATCAGATGGCAAATTGGATTTGGTGCTAGGTCTTTCCCTTTAGGTTTTACCCCAACAATGTTTTCATTAGTTTCGCTCACTCTCGAAATCAAGCATTTTACAGCAGGTTGGAGCAGCCTGTATCTCAGCACAGGGATAAGGTAGGGAAGAATTCTAAGGATCATTTTGACTGCCTCCAGAAGTTAGATCAGATGGCAAATTGGATTTGGTGCTAGGTCTTTCCCTTTAGGTTTTACCCCAACAATGTTTTCATTAGTTTCGCTCACTCTCGAAATCAAGCATTTTACAGCAGGTTGGAGCAGCCTGTATCTCAGCACAGGAATAAGGTAGGGAAGAATTCTAAGGATCATTTTGACTGCCTCCAGAAGTTAGATCAGATGGCAAATTGGATTTGGTGCTAGGTCTTTCCCTTTAGGTTTTACCCCAACAATGTTTTCATTAGTTTCGCTCACTCTCGAAATCAAGCATTTTACAGCAGGTTGGAGCAGCCTGTATCTCAGCACAGGAATAAGGTAGGGAAGAATTCTAAGGATCATTTTGACTGCCTCCAGAAGTTAGATCAGATGGCAAATTGGATTTGGTGCTAGGTCTTTCCCTTTAGGTTTTACCCCAACAATGTTTTCATTAGTTTCGCTCACTCTCGAAATCAAGCATTTTACAGCAGGTTGGAGCAGCCTGTATCTCAGCACAGGAATAAGGTAGGGAAGAATTCTAAGGATCATTTTGACTGCCTCCAGAAGTTAGATCAGATGGCAAATTGGATTTGGTGCTAGGTCTTTCCCTTTAGGTTTTACCCCAACAATGTTTTCATTAGTTTCGCTCACTCTCGAAATCAAGCATTTTACAGCAGGTTGGAGCAGCCTGTATCTCAGCACAGGAATAAGGTAGGGAAGAATTCTAAGGATCATTTTGACTGCCTCCAGAAGTTAGATCAGATGTCAAATTGGATTTGGTGCTAGGTCTTTCCCTTTAGGTTTTACCCCAACAATGTTTTCATTAGTTTCGCTCACTCTCGAAATCAAGCATTTTACAGCAGGTTGGAGCAGCCTGTATCTCAGCACAGGAATAAGGTAGGGAAGAATTCTAAGGATCATTTTGACTGCCTCCAGAAGTTAGATCAGATGGCCAATTGGATTTGGTGCTAGGTCTTTCCCTTTAGGTTTTACCCCAACAATGTTTTCATTAGTTTCGCTCACTCTCGAAATCAAGCATTTTACAGCAGGTTGGAGCAGCCTGTATCTCAGCACAGGAATAAGGTAGGGAAGAATTCAAATACTCATTTTGACTGCCTCCAGAAGTTAGATCAGATGGCCAATTGGATTTGGTGCTAGGTCTTTCCCTTTAGGTTTTACCCCAACAATGTTTTCATTAGTTTCGCTCACTCTCGAAATCAAGCATTTTACAGCAGGTTGGAGCAGCCTGTATCTCAGCACAGGAATAAGGTAGGGAAGAATTCTAAGGATCATTTTGACTGCCTCCAGAAGTTAGATCAGATGGCAAATTGGATTTGGTGCTAGGTCTTTCCCTTTAGGTTTTACCCCAACAATGTTTTCATTAGTTTCGCTCACTCTCGAAATCAAGCATTTTACAGCAGGTTGGAGCAGCCTGTATCTCAGCACAGGAATAAGGTAGGGAAGAATTCAAATACTCATTTTGACTGCCTCCAGAAGTTAGATCAGATGGCAAATTGGATTTGGTGCTAGGTCTTTCCCTTTAGGTTTTACCCCAACAATGTTTTCATTAGTTTCGCTCACTCTCGAAATCAAGCATTTTACAGCAGGTTGGAGCAGCCTGTATCTCAGCACAGGAATAAGGTAGGGAAGAATTCTAAGGATCATTTTGACTGCCTCCAGAAGTTAGATCAGATGGCAAATTGGATTTGGTGCTAGGTCTTTCCCTTTAGGTTTTACCCCAACAATGTTTTCATTAGTTTCGCTCACTCTCGAAATCAAGCATTTTACAGCAGGTTGGAGCAGCCTGTATCTCAGCACAGGGATAAGGTAGGGAAGAATTCTAAGGATCATTTTGACTGCCTCCAGAAGTTAGATCAGATGGCAAATTGGATTTGGTGCTAGGTCTTTCCCTTTAGGTTTTACCCCAACAATGTTTTCATTAGTTTCGCTCACTCTCGAAATCAAGCATTTTACAGCAGGTTGGAGCAGCCTGTATCTCAGCACAGGAATAAGGTAGGGAAGAATTCTAAGGATCATTTTGACTGCCTCCAGAAGTTAGATCAGATGGCAAATTGGATTTGGTGCTAGGTCTTTCCCTTTAGGTTTTACCCCAACAATGTTTTCATTAGTTTCGCTCACTCTCGAAATCAAGCATTTTACAGCAGGTTGGAGCAGCCTGTATCTCAGCACAGGAATAAGGTAGGGAAGAATTCTAAGGATCATTTTGACTGCCTCCAGAAGTTAGATCAGATGGCAAATTGGATTTGGTGCTAGGTCTTTCCCTTTAGGTTTTACCCCAACAATGTTTTCATTAGTTTCGCTCACTCTCGAAATCAAGCATTTTACAGCAGGTTGGAGCAGCCTGTATCTCAGCACAGGAATAAGGTAGGGAAGAATTCTAAGGATCATTTTGACTGCCTCCAGAAGTTAGATCAGATGGCAAATTGGATTTGGTGCTAGGTCTTTCCCTTTAGGTTTTACCCCAACAATGTTTTCATTAGTTTCGCTCACTCTCGAAATCAAGCATTTTACAGCAGGTTGGAGCAGCCTGTATCTCAGCACAGGAATAAGGTAGGGAAGAATTCTAAGGATCATTTTGACTGCCTCCAGAAGTTAGATCAGATGTCAAATTGGATTTGGTGCTAGGTCTTTCCCTTTAGGTTTTACCCCAACAATGTTTTCATTAGTTTCGCTCACTCTCGAAATCAAGCATTTTACAGCAGGTTGGAGCAGCCTGTATCTCAGCACAGGAATAAGGTAGGGAAGAATTCTAAGGATCATTTTGACTGCCTCCAGAAGTTAGATCAGATGGCCAATTGGATTTGGTGCTAGGTCTTTCCCTTTAGGTTTTACCCCAACAATGTTTTCATTAGTTTCGCTCACTCTCGAAATCAAGCATTTTACAGCAGGTTGGAGCAGCCTGTATCTCAGCACAGGAATAAGGTAGGGAAGAATTCAAATACTCATTTTGACTGCCTCCAGAAGTTAGATCAGATGGCCAATTGGATTTGGTGCTAGGTCTTTCCCTTTAGGTTTTACCCCAACAATGTTTTCATTAGTTTCGCTCACTCTCGAAATCAAGCATTTTACAGCAGGTTGGAGCAGCCTGTATCTCAGCACAGGAATAAGGTAGGGAAGAATTCTAAGGATCATTTTGACTGCCTCCAGAAGTTAGATCAGATGGCAAATTGGATTTGGTGCTAGGTCTTTCCCTTTAGGTTTTACCCCAACAATGTTTTCATTAGTTTCGCTCACTCTCGAAATCAAGCATTTTACAGCAGGTTGGAGCAGCCTGTATCTCAGCACAGGGATAAGGTAGGGAAGAATTCTAAGGATCATTTTGACTGCCTCCAGAAGTTAGATCAGATGGCAAATTGGATTTGGTGCTAGGTCTTTCCCTTTAGGTTTTACCCCAACAATGTTTTCATTAGTTTCGCTCACTCTCGAAATCAAGCATTTTACAGCAGGTTGGAGCAGCCTGTATCTCAGCACAGGAATAAGGTAGGGAAGAATTCTAAGGATCATTTTGACTGCCTCCAGAAGTTAGATCAGATGGCAAATTGGATTTGGTGCTAGGCCTTTCCCTTTAGGTTTTACCCCAACAATGTTTTCATTAGTTTCGCTCACTCTCGAAATCAAGCATTTTACAGCAGGTTGGAGCAGCCTGTATCTCAGCACAGGAATAAGGTAGGGAAGAATTCTAAGGATCATTTTGACTGCCTCCAGAAGTTAGATCAGATGGCAAATTGGATTTGGTGCTAGGTCTTTCCCTTTAGGTTTTACCCCAACAATGTTTTCATTAGTTTCGCTCACTCTCGAAATCAAGCATTTTACAGCAGGTTGGAGCAGCCTGTATCTCAGCACAGGAATAAGGTAGGGAAGAATTCTAAGGATCATTTTGACTGCCTCCAGAAGTTAGATCAGATGGCAAATTGGATTTGGTGCTAGGTCTTTCCCTTTAGGTTTTACCCCAACAATGTTTTCATTAGTTTCGCTCACTCTCGAAATCAAGCATTTTACAGCAGGTTGGAGCAGCCTGTATCTCAGCACAGGAATAAGGTAGGGAAGAATTCTAAGGATCATTTTGACTGCCTCCAGAAGTTAGATCAGATGGCAAATTGGATTTGGTGCTAGGTCTTTCCCTTTAGGTTTTACCCCAACAATGTTTTCATTAGTTTCGCTCACTCTCGAAATCAAGCATTTTACAGCAGGTTGGAGCAGCCTGTATCTCAGCACAGGAATAAGGTAGGGAAGAATTCTAAGGATCATTTTGACTGCCTCCAGAAGTTAGATCAGATGTCAAATTGGATTTGGTGCTAGGTCTTTCCCTTTAGGTTTTACCCCAACAATGTTTTCATTAGTTTCGCTCACTCTCGAAATCAAGCATTTTACAGCAGGTTGGAGCAGCCTGTATCTCAGCACAGGAATAAGGTAGGGAAGAATTCTAAGGATCATTTTGACTGCCTCCAGAAGTTAGATCAGATGGCCAATTGGATTTGGTGCTAGGTCTTTCCCTTTAGGTTTTACCCCAACAATGTTTTCATTAGTTTCGCTCACTCTCGAAATCAAGCATTTTACAGCAGGTTGGAGCAGCCTGTATCTCAGCACAGGAATAAGGTAGGGAAGAATTCTAAGGATCATTTTGACTGCCTCCAGAAGTTAGATCAGATGGCAAATTGGATTTGGTGCTAGGTCTTTCCCTTTAGGTTTTACCCCAACAATGTTTTCATTAGTTTCGCTCACTCTCGAAATCAAGCATTTTACAGCAGGTTGGAGCAGCCTGTATCTCAGCACAGGAATAAGGTAGGGAAGAATTCTAAGGATCATTTTGACTGCCTCCAGAATTTAGATCAGATGGCAAATTGGATTTGGTGCTAGGTCTTTCCTTTAGGTTTTACCCCAACAATGTTTTCATTAGTTTCGCTCACTCTCGAAATCAAGCATTTTACAGCAGGTTGGAGCAGCCTGTATCTCAGCACAGGAATAAGGTAGGGAAGAATTCTAAGGATCATTTTGACTGCCTCCAGAAGTTAGATCAGATGGCAAATTGGATTTGGTGCTAGGTCTTTCCCTTTAGGTTTTACCTCAACAATGTTTTCATTAGTTTCGCTCACTCTCGAAATCAAGCATTTTACAGCAGGTTGGAGCAGCCTGTATCTCAGCACAGGAATAAGGTAGGGAAGAATTCTAAGGATCATTTTGACTGCCTCCAGAAGTTAGATCAGATGCAAATTGGATTTGGTGCTAGGTCTTTCCCTTTAGGTTTTACCCCAACAATGTTTTCATTAGTTTCGCTCACTCTCGAAACCAAGCATTTTACAGCAGGTTGGAGCAGCCTGTATCTCAGCACAGGAATAAGGTAGGGAAGAATTCTAAGGATCATTTTGACTGCCTCCAGAAGTTAGATCAGATGGCAAATTGGATTTGGTGCTAGGTCTTTCCCTTTAGGTTTTACCCCAACAATGTTTTCATTAGTTTCGCTCACTCTCGAAATCAAGCATTTTACAGCAGGTTGGAGCAGCCTGTATCTCAGCACAGGAATAAGGTAGGGAAGAATTCTAAGGATCATTTTGACTGCCTCCAGAAGTTAGATCAGATGGCAAATTGGATTTGGTGCTAGGTCTTTCCCTTTAGGTTTTACCCCAACAATGTTTTCATTAGTTTCGCTCACTCTCGAAATCAAGCATTTTACAGCAGGTTGGAGCAGCCTGTATCTCAGCACAGGAATAAGGTAGGGAAGAATTCTAAGGATCATTTTGACTGCCTCCAGAAGTTAGATCAGATGGCAAATTGGATTTGGTGCTAGGTCTTTCCCTTTAGGTTTTACCCCAACAATGTTTTCATTAGTTTCGCTCACTCTCGAAATCAAGCATTTTACAGCAGGTTGGAGCAGCCTGTATCTCAGCACAGGAATAAGGTAGGGAAGAATTCAAATACTCATTTTGACTGCCTCCAGAAGTTAGATCAGATGGCCAATTGGATTTGGTGCTAGGTCTTTCCCTTTAGGTTTTACCCCAACAATGTTTTCATTAGTTTCGCTCACTCTCGAAATCAAGCATTTACAGCAGGTTGGAGCAGCCTGTATCTCAGCACAGGAATAAGGTAGGGAAGAATTCTAAGGATCATTTTGACTGCCTCCAGAAGTTAGATCAGATGGCCAATTGGATTTGGTGCTAGGTCTTTCCCTTTAGGTTTTACCCCAACAATGTTTTCATTAGTTTCGCTCACTCTCGAAATCAAGCATTTTACAGCAGGTTGGAGCAGCCTGTATCTCAGCACAGGAATAAGGTAGGGAAGAATTCTAAGGATCATTTTGACTGCCTCCAGAAGTTAGATCAGATGGCAAATTGGATTTGGTGCTAGGTCTTTCCCTTTAGGTTTTACCCCAACAATGTTTTCATTAGTTTCGCTCACTCTCGAAATCAAGCATTTTACAGCAGGTTGGAGCAGCCTGTATCTCAGCACAGGAATAAGGTAGGGAAGAATTCTAAGGATCATTTTGACTGCCTCCAGAAGTTAGATCAGATGGCAAATTGGATTTGGTGCTAGGTCTTTCCCTTTAGGTTTTACCCCAACAATGTTTTCATTAGTTTCGCTCACTCTCGAAATCAAGCATTTTACAGCAGGTTGGAGCAGCCTGTATCTCAGCACAGGAATAAGGTAGGGAAGAATTTCTAAGGATCATTTTGACTGCCTCCAGAAGTTAGATCAGATGGCAAATTGGATTTGGTGCTAGGTCTTTCCCTTTAGGTTTTACCCCAACAATGTTTTCATTAGTTTCGCTCACTCTCGAAATCAAGCATTTTACAGCAGGTTGGAGCAGCCTGTATCTCAGCACAGGAATAAGGTAGGGAAGAATTCTAAGGATCATTTTGACTGCCTCCAGAAGTTAGATCAGATGGCAAATTGGATTTGGTGCTAGGTCTTTCCCTTTAGGTTTTACCCCAACAATGTTTTCATTAGTTTCGCTCACTCTCGAAATCAAGCATTTTACAGCAGGTTGGAGCAGCCTGTATCTCAGCACAGGAATAAGGTAGGGAAGAATTCAAATACTCATTTTGACTGCCTCCAGAAGTTAGATCAGATGGCAAATTGGATTTGGTGCTAGGTCTTTCCCTTTAGGTTTTACCCCAACAATGTTTTCATTAGTTTCGCTCACTCTCGAAATCAAGCATTTTACAGCAGGTTGGAGCAGCCTGTATCTCAGCACAGGAATAAGGTAGGGAAGAATTCTAAGGATCATTTTGACTGCCTCCAGAAGTTAGATCAGATGGCAAATTGGATTTGGTGCTAGGTCTTTCCCTTTAGGTTTTACCCCAACAATGTTTTCATTAGTTTCGCTCACTCTCGAAATCAAGCATTTTACAGCAGGTTGGAGCAGCCTGTATCTCAGCACAGGAATAAGGTAGGGAAGAATTCAAATACTCATTTTGACTGCCTCCAGAAGTTAGATCAGATGGCCAATTGGATTTGGTGCTAGGTCTTTCCCTTTAGGTTTTACCCCAACAATGTTTTCATTAGTTTCGCTCACTCTCGAAATCAAGCATTTTACAGCAGGTTGGAGCAGCCTGTATCTCAGCACAGGAATAAGGTAGGGAAGAATTCTAAGGATCATTTTGACTGCCTCCAGAAGTTAGATCAGATGGCAAATTGGATTTGGTGCTAGGTCTTTCCCTTTAGGTTTTACCCCAACAATGTTTTCATTAGTTTCGCTCACTCTCGAAATCAAGCATTTTACAGCAGGTTGGAGCAGCCTGTATCTCAGCACAGGAATAAGGTAGGGAAGAATTCTAAGGATCATTTTGACTGCCTCCAGAAGTTAGATCAGATGGCAAATTGGATTTGGTGCTAGGTCTTTCCCTTTAGGTTTTACCCCAACAATGTTTTCATTAGTTTCGCTCACTCTCGAAATCAAGCATTTTACAGCAGGTTGGAGCAGCCTGTATCTCAGCACAGGAATAAGGTAGGGAAGAATTCTAAGGATCATTTTGACTGCCTCCAGAAGTTAGATCAGATGGCAAATTGGATTTGGTGCTAGGTCTTTCCCTTTAGGTTTTACCCCAACAATGTTTTCATTAGTTTCGCTCACTCTCGAAATCAAGCATTTTACAGCAGGTTGGAGCAGCCTGTATCTCAGCACAGGAATAAGGTAGGGAAGAATTCTAAGGATCATTTTGACTGCCTCCAGAAGTTAGATCAGATGGCAAATTGGATTTGGTGCTAGGTCTTTCCCTTTAGGTTTTACCCCAACAATGTTTTTCATTAGTTTCGCTCACTCTCGAAATCAAGCATTTTACAGCAGGTTGGAGCAGCCTGTATCTCAGCACAGGAATAAGGTAGGGAAGAATTCTAAGGATCATTTTGACTGCCTCCAGAAGTTAGATCAGATGGCAAATTGGATTTGGTGCTAGGTCTTTCCCTTTAGGTTTTACCCCAACAATGTTTTCATTAGTTTCGCTTACTCTCGAAATCAAGCATTTTACAGCAGGTTGGAGCAGCCTGTATCTCAGCACAGGAATAAGGCAGGGAAGAATTCTAAGGATCATTTTGACTGCCTCCAGAAGTTAGATCAGATGGCAAATTGGATTTGGTGCTAGGTCTTTCCCTTTAGGTTTTACCCCAACAATGTTTTCATTAGTTTCGCTCACTCTCGAAATCAAGCATTTTACAGCAGGTTGGAGCAGCCTGTATCTCAGCACAGGAATAAGGTAGGGAAGAATTCTAAGGATCATTTTGACTGCCTCCAGAAGTTAGATCAGATGGCAAATTGGATTTGGTGCTAGGTCTTTCCCTTTAGGTTTTACCCCAACAATGTTTTCATTAGTTTCGCTCACTCTCGAAATCAAGCATTTTACAGCAGGTTGGAGCAGCCTGTATCTCAGCACAGGAATAAGGTAGGGAAGAATTCTAAGGATCATTTTGACTGCCTCCAGAAGTTAGATCAGATGGCAAATTGGATTTGGTGCTAGGTCTTTCCCTTTAGGTTTTACCCCAACAATGTTTTCATTAGTTTCGCTCACTCTCGAAATCAAGCATTTTACAGCAGGTTGGAGCAGCCTGTATCTCAGCACAGGAATAAGGTAGGGAAGAATTCTAAGGATCATTTTGACTGCCTCCAGAAGTTAGATCAGATGGCAAATTGGATTTGGTGCTAGGTCTTTCCCTTTAGGTTTTACCCCAACAATGTTTTCATTAGTTTCGCTCACTCTCGAAATCAAGCATTTTACAGCAGGTTGGAGCAGCCTGTATCTCAGCACAGGAATAAGGTAGGGAAGAATTCTAAGGATCATTTTGACTACCTCCAGAAGTTAGATCAGATGGCAAATTGGATTTGGTGCTAGGTCTTTCCCTTTAGGTTTTACCCCAACAATGTTTTCATTAGTTTCGCTCACTCTCGAAATCAAGCATTTTACAGCAGGTTGGAGCAGCCTGTATCTCAGCACAGGAATAAGGTAGGGAAGAATTCTAAGGATCATTTTGACTGCCTCCAGAAGTTAGATCAGATGGCAAATTGGATTTGGTGCTAGGTCTTTCCCTTTAGGTTTTACCCCAACAATGTTTTCATTAGTTTCGCTCACTCTCGAAATCAAGCATTTTACAGCAGGTTGGAGCAGCCTGTATCTCAGCACAGGAATAAGGTAGGGAAGAATTCTAAGGATCATTTTGACTGCCTCCAGAAGTTA
This sequence comes from Melanerpes formicivorus, assembly GCF_026170545.1. Taxonomy (NCBI): domain Eukaryota; kingdom Metazoa; phylum Chordata; class Aves; order Piciformes; family Picidae; genus Melanerpes; species Melanerpes formicivorus. The sequence goes on along the minus strand of NW_027144524.1, from coordinate 15,036 downwards.
GATCAGATGGCAAATTGGATTTGGTGCTAGGTCTTTCCCTTTAGGTTTTACCCCAACAATGTTTTCATTAGTTTCGCTCACTCTCGAAAGCAAGCATTTTACAGCAGGTTGGAGCAGCCTGTATCTCAGCACAGGAATAAGGTAGGGAAGAATTCAAATACTCATTTTGACTGCCTCCAGAAGTTAGATCAGATGGCCAATTGGATTTGGTGCTAGGTCTTTCCCTTTAGGTTTTACCCCAACAATGTTTTCATTAGTTTCGCTCACTCTCGAAATCAAGCATTTTACAGCAGGTTGGAGCAGCCTGTATCTCAGCACAGGAATAAGGTAGGGAAGAATTCAAATACTCATTTTGACTGCCTCCAGAAGTTAGATCAGATGGCAAATTGGATTTGGTGCTAGGTCTTTCCCTTTAGGTTTTACCCCAACAATGTTTTCATTAGTTTCGCTCACTCTCGAAATCAAGCATTTTACAGCAGGTTGGAGCAGCCTGTATCTCAGCACAGGAATAAGGTAGGGAAGAATTCTAAGGATCATTTTGACTGCCTCCAGAAGTTAGATCAGATGGCAAATTGGATTTGGTGCTAGGTCTTTCCCTTTAGGTTTTACCCCAACAATGTTTTCATTAGTTTCGCTCACTCTCGAAATCAAGCATTTTACAGCAGGTTGGAGCAGCCTGTATCTCAGCACAGGAATAAGGTAGGGAAGAATTCTAAGGATCATTTTGACTGCCTCCAGAAGTTAGATCAGATGGCAAATTGGATTTGGTGCTAGGTCTTTCCCTTTAGGTTTTACCCCAACAATGTTTTCATTAGTTTCGCTCACTCTCGAAATCAAGCATTTTACAGCAGGTTGGAGCAGCCTGTATCTCAGCACAGGAATAAGGTAGGGAAGAATTCTAAGGATCATTTTGACTGCCTCCAGAAGTTAGATCAGATGGCAAATTGGATTTGGTGCTAGGTCTTTCCCTTTAGGTTTTACCCCAACAATGTTTTCATTAGTTTCGCTCACTCTCGAAATCAAGCATTTTACAGCAGGTTGGAGCAGCCTGTATCTCAGCACAGGAATAAGGTAGGGAAGAATTCTAAGGATCATTTTGACTGCCTCCAGAAGTTAGATCAGATGGCAAATTGGATTTGGTGCTAGGTCTTTCCCTTTAGGTTTTACCCCAACAATGTTTTCATTAGTTTCGCTCACTCTCGAAATCAAGCATTTTACAGCAGGTTGGAGCAGCCTGTATCTCAGCACAGGAATAAGGTAGGGAAGAATTCTAAGGATCATTTTGACTGCCTCCAGAAGTTAGATCAGATGGCAAATTGGATTTGGTGCTAGGTCTTTCCCTTTAGGTTTTACCCCAACAATGTTTTCATTAGTTTCGCTCACTCTCGAAATCAAGCATTTTACAGCAGGTTGGAGCAGCCTGTATCTCAGCACAGGAATAAGGTAGGGAAGAATTCAAATACTCATTTTGACTGCCTCCAGAAGTTAGATCAGATGGCAAATTGGATTTGGTGCTAGGTCTTTCCCTTTAGGTTTTACCCCAACAATGTTTTCATTAGTTTCGCTCACTCTCGAAATCAAGCATTTTACAGCAGGTTGGAGCAGCCTGTATCTCAGCACAGGAATAAGGTAGGGAAGAATTCTAAGGATCATTTTGACTGCCTCCAGAAGTTAGATCAGATGGCAAATTGGATTTGGTGCTAGGTCTTTCCCTTTAGGTTTTACCCCAACAGTGTTTTCATTAGTTTCGCTCACTCTCGAAATCAAGCATTTTACAGCAGGTTGGAGCAGCCTGTATCTCAGCACAGGAATAAGGTAGGGAAGAATTCTAAGGATCATTTTGACTGCCTCCAGAAGTTAGATCAGATGGCAAATTGGATTTGGTGCTAGGTCTTTCCCTTTAGGTTTTACCCCAACAATGTTTTCATTAGTTTTCGCTCACTCTCGAAATCAAGCATTTTACAGCAGGTTGGAGCAGCCTGTATCTCAGCACAGGAATAAGGTAGGGAAGAATTCTAAGGATCATTTTGACTGCCTCCAGAAGTTAGATCAGATGGCAAATTGGATTTGGTGCTAGGTCTTTCCCTTTAGGTTTTACCCCAACAATGTTTTTCATTAGTTTCGCTCACTCTCGAAATCAAGCATTTTACAGCAGGTTGGAGCAGCCTGTATCTCAGCACAGGAATAAGGTAGGGAAGAATTCAAATACTCATTTTGACTGCCTCCAGAAGTTAGATCAGATGGCAAATTGGATTTGGTGCTAGGTCTTTCCCTTTAGGTTTTACCCCAACAATGTTTTCATTAGTTTCGCTCACTCTCGAAATCAAGCATTTTACAGCAGGTTGGAGCAGCCTGTATCTCAGCACAGGAATAAGGTAGGGAAGAATTCTAAGGATCATTTTGACTGCCTCCAGAAGTTAGATCAGATGGCAAATTGGATTTGGTGCTAGGTCTTTCCCTTTAGGTTTTACCCCAACAATGTTTTCATTAGTTTCGCTCACTCTCGAAATCAAGCATTTTACAGCAGGTTGGAGCAGCCTGTATCTCAGCACAGGAATAAGGTAGGGAAGAATTCAAATACTCATTTTGACTGCCTCCAGAAGTTAGATCAGATGGCAAATTGGATTTGGTGCTAGGTCTTTCCCTTTAGGTTTTACCCCAACAATGTTTTCATTAGTTTCGCTCACTCTCGAAATCAAGCATTTTACAGCAGGTTGGAGCAGCCTGTATCTCAGCACAGGAATAAGGTAGGGAAGAATTCTAAGGATCATTTTGACTGCCTCCAGAAGTTAGATCAGATGGCAAATTGGATTTGGTGCTAGGTCTTTCCCTTTAGGTTTTACCCCAACAATGTTTTCATTAGTTTCGCTCACTCTCGAAATCAAGCATTTTACAGCAGGTTGGAGCAGCCTGTATCTCAGCACAGGAATAAGGTAGGGAAGAATTCTAAGGATCATTTTGACTGCCTCCAGAAGTTAGATCAGATGGCAAATTGGATTTGGTGCTAGGTCTTTCCCTTTAGGTTTTACCCCAACAATGTTTTCATTAGTTTCGCTCACTCTCGAAATCAAGCATTTTACAGCAGGTTGGAGCAGCCTGTATCTCAGCACAGGAATAAGGTAGGGAAGAATTCTAAGGATCATTTTGACTGCCTCCAGAAGTTAGATCAGATGGCAAATTGGATTTGGTGCTAGGTCTTTCCCTTTAGGTTTTACCCCAACAATGTTTTCATTAGTTTCGCTCACTCTCGAAATCAAGCATTTTACAGCAGGTTGGAGCAGCCTGTATCTCAGCACAGGAATAAGGTAGGGAAGAATTCTAAGGATCATTTTGACTGCCTCCAGAAGTTAGATCAGATGGCAAATTGGATTTGGTGCTAGGTCTTTCCCTTTAGGTTTTACCCCAACAATGTTTTCATTAGTTTCGCTCACTCTCGAAATCAAGCATTTTACAGCAGGTTGGAGCAGCCTGTATCTCAGCACAGGAATAAGGTAGGGAAGAATTCAAATACTCATTTTGACTGCCTCCAGAAGTTAGATCAGATGGCAAATTGGATTTGGTGCTAGGTCTTTCCCTTTAGGTTTTACCCCAACAATGTTTTCATTAGTTTCGCTCACTCTCGAAAGCAAGCATTTTACAGCAGGTTGGAGCAGCCTGTATCTCAGCACAGGAATAAGGTAGGGAAGAATTCAAATACTCATTTTGACTGCCTCCAGAAGTTAGATCAGATGGCAAATTGGATTTGGTGCTAGGTCTTTCCCTTTAGGTTTTACCCCAACAATGTTTTCATTAGTTTCGCTCACTCTCGAAATCAAGCATTTTACAGCAGGTTGGAGCAGCCTGTATCTCAGCACAGGAATAAGGTAGGGAAGAATTCTAAGGATCATTTTGACTGCCTCCAGAAGTTAGATCAGATGGCAAATTGGATTTGGTGCTAGGTCTTTCCCTTTAGGTTTTACCCCAACAATGTTTTCATTAGTTTCGCTCACTCTCGAAATCAAGCATTTTACAGCAGGTTGGAGCAGCCTGTATCTCAGCACAGGAATAAGGTAGGGAAGAATTCTAAGGATCATTTTGACTGCCTCCAGAAGTTAGATCAGATGGCAAATTGGATTTGGTGCTAGGTCTTTCCCTTTAGGTTTTACCCCAACAATGTTTTCATTAGTTTCGCTCACTCTCGAAATCAAGCATTTTACAGCAGGTTGGAGCAGCCTGTATCTCAGCACAGGAATAAGGTAGGGAAGAATTCTAAGGATCATTTTGACTGCCTCCAGAAGTTAGATCAGATGGCAAATTGGATTTGGTGCTAGGTCTTTCCCTTTAGGTTTTACCCCAACAATGTTTTCATTAGTTTCGCTCACTCTCGAAATCAAGCATTTTACAGCAGGTTGGAGCAGCCTGTATCTCAGCACAGGAATAAGGTAGGGAAGAATTCTAAGGATCATTTTGACTGCCTCCAGAAGTTAGATCAGATGGCAAATTGGATTTGGTGCTAGGTCTTTCCCTTTAGGTTTTACCCCAACAATGTTTTCATTAGTTTCGCTCACTCTCGAAATCAAGCATTTTACAGCAGGTTGGAGCAGCCTGTATCTCAGCACAGGAATAAGGTAGGGAAGAATTCTAAGGATCATTTTGACTGCCTCCAGAAGTTAGATCAGATGGCAAATTGGATTTGGTGCTAGGTCTTTCCCTTTAGGTTTTACCCCAACAATGTTTTCATTAGTTTCGCTCACTCTCGAAATCAAGCATTTTACAGCAGGTTGGAGCAGCCTGTATCTCAGCACAGGAATAAGGTAGGGAAGAATTCAAATACTCATTTTGACTGCCTCCAGAAGTTAGATCAGATGGCCAATTGGATTTGGTGCTAGGTCTTTCCCTTTAGGTTTTACCCCAACAATGTTTTCATTAGTTTCGCTCACTCTCGAAATCAAGCATTTTACAGCAGGTTGGAGCAGCCTGTATCTCAGCACAGGAATAAGGTAGGGAAGAATTCTAAGGATCATTTTGACTGCCTCCAGAAGTTAGATCAGATGGCAAATTGGATTTGGTGCTAGGTCTTTCCCTTTAGGTTTTACCCCAACAATGTTTTCATTAGTTTCGCTCACTCTCGAAATCAAGCATTTTACAGCAGGTTGGAGCAGCCTGTATCTCAGCACAGGAATAAGGTAGGGAAGAATTCTAAGGATCATTTTGACTGCCTCCAGAAGTTAGATCAGATGGCCAATTGGATTTGGTGCTAGGTCTTTCCCTTTAGGTTTTACCCCAACAATGTTTTCATTAGTTTCGCTCACTCTCGAAATCAAGCATTTTACAGCAGGTTGGAGCAGCCTGTATCTCAGCACAGGAATAAGGTAGGGAAGAATTCTAAGGATCATTTTGACTGCCTCCAGAAGTTAGATCAGATGGCAAATTGGATTTGGTGCTAGGTCTTTCCCTTTAGGTTTTACCCCAACAATGTTTTCATTAGTTTCGCTCACTCTCGAAATCAAGCATTTTACAGCAGGTTGGAGCAGCCTGTATCTCAGCACAGGAATAAGGTAGGGAAGAATTCTAAGGATCATTTTGACTGCCTCCAGAAGTTAGATCAGATGGCAAATTGGATTTGGTGCTAGGTCTTTCCCTTTAGGTTTTACCCCAACAATGTTTTCATTAGTTTCGCTCACTCTCGAAATCAAGCATTTTACAGCAGGTTGGAGCAGCCTGTATCTCAGCACAGGAATAAGGTAGGGAAGAATTCTAAGGATCATTTTGACTGCCTCCAGAAGTTAGATCAGATGGCAAATTGGATTTGGTGCTAGGTCTTTCCCTTTAGGTTTTACCCCAACAATGTTTTCATTAGTTTCGCTCACTCTCGAAATCAAGCATTTTACAGCAGGTTGGAGCAGCCTGTATCTCAGCACAGGAATAAGGTAGGGAAGAATTCAAATACTCATTTTGACTGCCTCCAGAAGTTAGATCAGATGGCAAATTGGATTTGGTGCTAGGTCTTTCCCTTTAGGTTTTACCCAACAATGTTTTCATTAGTTTCGCTCACTCTCGAAATCAAGCATTTTACAGCAGGTTGGAGCAGCCTGTATCTCAGCACAGGAATAAGGTAGGGAAGAATTCTAAGGATCATTTTGACTGCCTCCAGAAGTTAGATCAGATGGCAAATTGGATTTGGTGCTAGGTCTTTCCCTTTAGGTTTTACCCCAACAATGTTTTCATTAGTTTCGCTCACTCTCGAAATCAAGCATTTTACAGCAGGTTGGAGCAGCCTGTATCTCAGCACAGGAATAAGGTAGGGAAGAATTCTAAGGATCATTTTGACTGCCTCCAGAAGTTAGATCAGATGGCAAATTGGATTTGGTGCTAGGTCTTTCCCTTTAGGTTTTACCCCAACAATGTTTTCATTAGTTTCGCTCACTCTCGAAATCAAGCATTTTACAGCAGGTTGGAGCAGCCTGTATCTCAGCACAGGAATAAGGTAGGGAAGAATTCTAAGGATCATTTTGACTGCCTCCAGAAGTTAGATCAGATGGCAAATTGGATTTGGTGCTAGGTCTTTCCCTTTAGGTTTTACCCAACAATGTTTTCATTAGTTTCGCTCACTCTCGAAATCAAGCATTTTACAGCAGGTTGGAGCAGCCTGTATCTCAGCACAGGAATAAGGTAGGGAAGAATTCTAAGGATCATTTTGACTGCCTCCAGAAGTTAGATCAGATGGCAAATTGGATTTGGTGCTAGGTCTTTCCCTTTAGGTTTTACCCCAACAATGTTTTCATTAGTTTCGCTCACTCTCGAAATCAAGCATTTTACAGCAGGTTGGAGCAGCCTGTATCTCAGCACAGGAATAAGGTAGGGAAGAATTCAAATACTCATTTTGACTGCCTCCAGAAGTTAGATCAGATGGCCAATTGGATTTGGTGCTAGGTCTTTCCCTTTAGGTTTTACCCCAACAATGTTTTCATTAGTTTCGCTCACTCTCGAAATCAAGCATTTTTACAGCAGGTTGGAGCAGCCTGTATCTCAGCACAGGAATAAGGTAGGGAAGAATTCTAAGGATCATTTGACTGCCTCCAGAAGTTAGATCAGATGGCAAATTGGATTTGGTGCTAGGTCTTTCCCTTTAGGTTTTACCCCAACAATGTTTTCATTAGTTTCGCTCACTCTCGAAATCAAGCATTTTACAGCAGGTTGGAGCAGCCTGTATCTCAGCACAGGAATAAAGGTAGGGAAGAATTCTAAGGATCATTTTGACTGCCTCCAGAAGTTAGATCAGATGGCAAATTGGATTTGGTGCTAGGTCTTTCCCTTTAGGTTTTACCCCAACAATGTTTTCATTAGTTTCGCTCACTCTCGAAATCAAGCATTTTACAGCAGGTTGGAGCAGCCTGTATCTCAGCACAGGAATAAGGTAGGGAAGAATTCTAAGGATCATTTTGACTGCCTCCAGAATTTAGATCATATGGCAAATTGGATTTGGTGCTAGGTCTTTCCCTTTAGGTTTTACCCCAACAATGTTTTCATTAGTTTCGCTCACTCTCGAAATCAAGCATTTTACAGCAGGTTGGAGCAGCCTGTATCTCAGCACAGGAATAAGGTAGGGAAGAATTCTAAGGATCATTTTGACTGCCTCCAGAAGTTAGATCAGATGGCAAATTGGATTTGGTGCTAGGTCTTTCCCTTTAGGTTTTACCCCAACAATGTTTTCATTAGTTTCGCTCACTCTCGAAATCAAGCATTTTACAGCAGGTTGGAGCAGCCTGTATCTCAGCACAGGAATAAGGTAGGGAAGAATTCTAAGGATCATTTTGACTGCCTCCAGAAGTTAGATCAGATGGCAAATTGGATTTGGTGCTAGGTCTTTCCCTTTAGGTTTTACCCCAACAATGTTTTCATTAGTTTCGCTCACTCTCGAAATCAAGCATTTTACAGCAGGTTGGAGCAGCCTGTATCTCAGCACAGGAATAAGGTAGGGAAGAATTCAAATACTCATTTTGACTGCCTCCAGAAGTTAGATCAGATGGCCAATTGGATTTGGTGCTAGGTCTTTCCCTTTAGGTTTTACCCCAACAATGTTTTCATTAGTTTCGCTCACTCTCGAAATCAAGCATTTTACAGCAGGTTGGAGCAGCCTGTATCTCAGCACAGGAATAAGGTAGGGAAGAATTCTAAGGATCATTTTGACTGCCTCCAGAAGTTAGATCAGATGGCAAATTGGATTTGGTGCTAGGTCTTTCCCTTTAGGTTTTACCCCAACAATGTTTTCATTAGTTTCGCTCACTCCCGAAATCAAGCATTTTACAGCAGGTTGGAGCAGCCTGTATCTCAGCACAGGAATAAGGTAGGGAAGAATTCTAAGGATCATTTTGACTGCCTCCAGAAGTTAGATCAGATGGCCAATTGGATTTGGTGCTAGGTCTTTCCCTTTAGGTTTTACCCCAACAATGTTTTCATTAGTTTCGCTCACTCTCGAAATCAAGCATTTTACAGCAGGTTGGAGCAGCCTGTATCTCAGCACAGGAATAAGGTAGGGAAGAATTCAAATACTCATTTTGACTGCCTCCAGAAGTTAGATCAGATGGCAAATTGGATTTGGTGCTAGGTCTTTCCCTTTAGGTTTTACCCCAACAATGTTTTCATTAGTTTCGCTCACTCTCGAAATCAAGCATTTTACAGCAGGTTGGAGCAGCCTGTATCTCAGCACAGGAATAAGGTAGGGAAGAATTCTAAGGATCATTTTGACTGCCTCCAGAAGTTAGATCAGATGGCCAATTGGATTTGGTGCTAGGTCTTTCCCTTTAGGTTTTACCCCAACAATGTTTTCATTAGTTTCGCTCACTCTCGAAATCAAGCATTTTACAGCAGGTTGGAGCAGCCTGTATCTCAGCACAGGAATAAGGTAGGGAAGAATTCTAAGGATCATTTTGACTGCCTCCAGAAGTTAGATCAGATGGCAAATTGGATTTGGTGCTAGGTCTTTCCCTTTAGGTTTTACCCCAACAATGTTTTCATTAGTTTCGCTCACTCTCGAAATCAAGCATTTTACAGCAGGTTGGAGCAGCCTGTATCTCAGCACAGGAATAAGGTAGGGAAGAATTCTAAGGATCATTTTGACTGCCTCCAGAAGTTAGATCAGATGGCAAATTGGATTTGGTGCTAGGTCTTTCCCTTTAGGTTTTACCCCAACAATGTTTTCATTAGTTTCGCTCACTCTCGAAATCAAGCATTTTACAGCAGGTTGGAGCAGCCTGTATCTCAGCACAGGAATAAGGTAGGGAAGAATTCTAAGGATCATTTTGACTGCCTCCAGAAGTTAGATCAGATGGCAAATTGGATTTGGTGCTAGGTCTTTCCCTTTAGTTTTACCCCAACAATGTTTTCATTAGTTTCGCTCACTCTCGAAATCAAGCATTTTACAGCAGGTTGGAGCAGCCTGTATCTCAGCACAGGAATAAGGTAGGGAAGAATTCAAATACTCATTTTGACTGCCTCCAGAAGTTAGATCAGATGGCAAATTGGATTTGGTGCTAGGTCTTTCCCTTTAGGTTTTACCCCAACAATGTTTTCATTAGTTTCGCTCACTCTCGAAATCAAGCATTTTACAGCAGGTTGGAGCAGCCTGTATCTCAGCACAGGAATAAGGTAGGGAAGAATTCTAAGGATCATTTTGACTGCCTCCAGAAGTTAGATCAGATGGCAAATTGGATTTGGTGCTAGGTCTTTCCCTTTAGGTTTTACCCCAACAATGTTTTCATTAGTTTCGCTCACTCTCGAAATCAAGCATTTTACAGCAGGTTGGAGCAGCCTGTATCTCAGCACAGGAATAAGGTAGGGAAGAATTCTAAGGATCATTTTGACTGCCTCCAGAAGTTAGATCAGATGGCAAATTGGATTTGGTGCTAGGTCTTTCCCTTTAGGTTTTACCCCAACAATGTTTTCATTAGTTTCGCTCACTCTCGAAATCAAGCATTTTACAGCAGGTTGGAGCAGCCTGTATCTCAGCACAGGAATAAGGTAGGGAAGAATTCTAAGGATCATTTTGACTGCCTCCAGAAGTTAGATCAGATGGCCAATTGGATTTGGTGCTAGGTCTTTCCCTTTAGGTTTTACCCCAACAATGTTTTCATTAGTTTCGCTCACTCTCGAAATCAAGCATTTTACAGCAGGTTGGAGCAGCCTGTATCTCAGCACAGGAATAAGGTAGGGGAAGAATTCTAAGGATCATTTTGACTGCCTCCAGAAGTTAGATCAGATGGCAAATTGGATTTGGTGCTAGGTCTTTCCCTTTAGGTTTTACCCCAACAATGTTTTCATTAGTTTCGCTCACTCTCGAAATCAAGCATTTTACAGCAGGTTGGAGCAGCCTGTATCTCAGCACAGGAATAAGGTAGGGAAGAATTCAAATACTCATTTTGACTGCCTCCAGAAGTTAGATCAGATGGCCAATTGGATTTGGTGCTAGGTCTTTCCCTTTAGGTTTTACCCCAACAATGTTTTCATTAGTTTCGCTCACTCTCGAAATCAAGCATTTTACAGCAGGTTGGAGCAGCCTGTATCTCAGCACAGGAATAAGGTAGGGAAGAATTCAAATACTCATTTTGACTGCCTCCAGAAGTTAGATCAGATGGCAAATTGGATTTGGTGCTAGGTCTTTCCCTTTAGGTTTTACCCCAACAATGTTTTCATTAGTTTCGCTCACTCTCGAAATCAAGCATTTTACAGCAGGTTGGAGCAGCCTGTATCTCAGCACAGGAATAAGGTAGGGAAGAATTCAAATACTCATTTTGACTGCCTCCAGAAGTTAGATCAGATGGCAAATTGGATTTGGTGCTAGGTCTTTCCCTTTAGGTTTTACCCCAACAATGTTTTCATTAGTTTCGCTCACTCTCGAAATCAAGCATTTTACAGCAGGTTGGAGCAGCCTGTATCTCAGCACAGGAATAAGGTAGGGAAGAATTCTAAGGATCATTTTGACTGCCTCCAGAAGTTAGATCAGATGGCAAATTGGATTTGGTGCTAGGTCTTTCCCTTTAGGTTTTACCCCAACAATGTTTTCATTAGTTTCGCTCACTCTCGAAATCAAGCATTTTACAGCAGGTTGGAGCAGCCTGTATCTCAGCACAGGAATAAGGTAGGGAAGAATTCTAAGGATCATTTTGACTGCCTCCAGAAGTTAGATCAGATGGCAAATTGGATTTGGTGCTAGGTCTTTCCCTTTAGGTTTTACCCCAACAATGTTTTCATTAGTTTCGCTCACTCTCGAAATCAAGCATTTTACAGCAGGTTGGAGCAGCCTGTATCTCAGCACAGGAATAAGGTAGGGAAGAATTCTAAGGATCATTTTGACTGCCTCCAGAAGTTAGATCAGATGGCAAATTGGATTTGGTGCTAGGTCTTTCCCTTTAGGTTTTACCCCAACAATGTTTTCATTAGTTTCGCTCACTCTCGAAATCAAGCATTTTACAGCAGGTTGGAGCAGCCTGTATCTCAGCACAGGAATAAGGTAGGGAAGAATTCTAAGGATCATTTTGACTGCCTCCAGAAGTTAGATCAGATGGCAAATTGGATTTGGTGCTAGGTCTTTCCCTTTAGGTTTTACCCCAACAATGTTTTCATTAGTTTCGCTCACTCTCGAAATCAAGCATTTTACAGCAGGTTGGAGCAGCCTGTATCTCAGCACAGGAATAAGGTAGGGAAGAATTCTAAGGATCATTTTGACTGCCTCCAGAAGTTAGATCAGATGGCAAATTGGATTTGGTGCTAGGTCTTTCCCTTTAGGTTTTACCCCAACAATGTTTTCATTAGTTTCGCTCACTCTCGAAATCAAGCATTTTACAGCAGGTTGGAGCAGCCTGTATCTCAGCACAGGAATAAGGTAGGGAAGAATTCTAAGGATCATTTTGACTGCCTCCAGAAGTTAGATCAGATGGCAAATTGGATTTGGTGCTAGGTCTTTCCCTTTAGGTTTTACCCCAACAATGTTTTCATTAGTTTCGCTCACTCTCGAAAGCAAGCATTTTACAGCAGGTTGGAGCAGCCTGTATCTCAGCACAGGAATAAGGTAGGGAAGAATTCTAAGGATCATTTTGACTGCCTCCAGAAGTTAGATCAGATGGCAAATTGGATTTGGTGCTAGGTCTTTCCCTTTAGGTTTTACCCCAACAATGTTTTCATTAGTTTCGCTCACTCTCGAAATCAAGCATTTTACAGCAGGTTGGAGCAGCCTGTATCTCAGCACAGGAATAAGGTAGGGAAGAATTCAAATACTCATTTTGACTGCCTCCAGAAGTTAGATCAGATGGCCAATTGGATTTGGTGCTAGGTCTTTCCCTTTAGGTTTTACCCCAACAATGTTTTCATTAGTTTCGCTCACTCTCGAAATCAAGCATTTTACAGCAGGTTGGAGCAGCCTGTATCTCAGCACAGGAATAAGGTAGGGAAGAATTCTAAGGATCATTTTGACTGCCTCCAGAAGTTAGATCAGATGGCCAATTGGATTTGGTGCTAGGTCTTTCCCTTTAGGTTTTACCCCAACAATGTTTTCATTAGTTTCGCTCACTCTCGAAATCAAGCATTTTACAGCAGGTTGGAGCAGCCTGTATCTCAGCACAGGAATAAGGTAGGGAAGAATTCTAAGGATCATTTTGACTGCCTCCAGAAGTTAGATCAGATGGCAAATTGGATTTGGTGCTAGGTCTTTCCCTTTAGGTTTTACCCCAACAATGTTTTCATTAGTTTCGCTCACTCTCGAAATCAAGCATTTTACAGCAGGTTGGAGCAGCCTGTATCTCAGCACAGGAATAAGGTAGGGAAGAATTCTAAGGATCATTTTGACTGCCTCCAGAAGTTAGATCAGATGGCAAATTGGATTTGGTGCTAGGTCTTTCCCTTTAGGTTTTACCCCAACAATGTTTTCATTAGTTTCGCTCACTCTCGAAATCAAGCATTTTACAGCAGGTTGGAGCAGCCTGTATCTCAGCACAGGAATAAGGTAGGGAAGAATTCTAAGGATCATTTTGACTGCCTCCAGAAGTTAGATCAGATGGCAAATTGGATTTGGTGCTAGGTCTTTCCCTTTAGGTTTTACCCCAACAATGTTTTCATTAGTTTCGCTCACTCTCGAAATCAAGCATTTTACAGCAGGTTGGAGCAGCCTGTATCTCAGCACAGGAATAAGGTAGGGAAGAATTCTAAGGATCATTTTGACTGCCTCCAGAAGTTAGATCAGATGGCAAATTGGATTTGGTGCTAGGTCTTTCCCTTTAGGTTTTACCCCAACAATGTTTTCATTAGTTTCGCTCACTCTCGAAAGCAAGCATTTTACAGCAGGTTGGAGCAGCCTGTATCTCAGCACAGGAATAAGGTAGGGAAGAATTCAAATACTCATTTTGACTGCCTCCAGAAGTTAGATCAGATGGCAAATTGGATTTGGTGCTAGGTCTTTCCCTTTAGGTTTTACCCCAACAATGTTTTCATTAGTTTCGCTCACTCTCGAAATCAAGCATTTTACAGCAGGTTGGAGCAGCCTGTATCTCAGCACAGGAATAAGGTAGGGAAGAATTCAAATACTCATTTTGACTGCCTCCAGAAGTTAGATCAGATGGCAAATTGGATTTGGTGCTAGGTCTTTCCCTTTAGGTTTTACCCCAACAATGTTTTCATTAGTTTCGCTCACTCTCGAAATCAAGCATTTTACAGCAGGTTGGAGCAGCCTGTATCTCAGCACAGGAATAAGGTAGGGAAGAATTCAAATACTCATTTTGACTGCCTCCAGAAGTTAGATCAGATGGCCAATTGGATTTGGTGCTAGGTCTTTCCCTTTAGGTTTTACCCCAACAATGTTTTCATTAGTTTCGCTCACTCTCGAAATCAAGCATTTTACAGCAGGTTGGAGCAGCCTGTATCTCAGCACAGGAATAAGGTAGGGAAGAATTCTAAGGATCATTTTGACTGCCTCCAGAAGTTAGATCAGATGGCCAATTGGATTTGGTGCTAGGTCTTTCCCTTTAGGTTTTACCCCAACAATGTTTTCATTAGTTTCGCTCACTCTCGAAATCAAGCATTTTACAGCAGGTTGGAGCAGCCTGTATCTCAGCACAGGAATAAGGTAGGGAAGAATTCTAAGGATCATTTTGACTGCCTCCAGAAGTTAGATCAGATGGCAAATTGGATTTGGTGCTAGGTCTTTCCCTTTAGGTTTTACCCCAACAATGTTTTCATTAGTTTCGCTCACTCTCGAAATCAAGCATTTTACAGCAGGTTGGAGCAGCCTGTATCTCAGCACAGGAATAAGGTAGGGAAGAATTCTAAGGATCATTTTGACTGCCTCCAGAAGTTAGATCAGATGGCAAATTGGATTTGGTGCTAGGTCTTTCCCTTTAGGTTTTACCCCAACAATGTTTTCATTAGTTTCGCTCACTCTCGAAATCAAGCATTTTACAGCAGGTTGGAGCAGCCTGTATCTCAGCACAGGAATAAGGTAGGGAAGAATTCTAAGGATCATTTTGACTGCCTCCAGAAGTTAGATCAGATGGCAAATTGGATTTGGTGCTAGGTCTTTCCCTTTAGGTTTTACCCCAACAATGTTTTCATTAGTTTCGCTCACTCTCGAAATCAAGCATTTTACAGCAGGTTGGAGCAGCCTGTATCTCAGCACAGGAATAAGGTAGGGAAGAATTCTAAGGATCATTTTGACTGCCTCCAGAAGTTAGATCAGATGGCAAATTGGATTTGGTGCTAGGTCTTTCCCTTTAGGTTTTACCCCAACAATGTTTTCATTAGTTTCGCTCACTCTCGAAAGCAAGCATTTTACAGCAGGTTGGAGCAGCCTGTATCTCAGCACAGGAATAAGGTAGGGAAGAATTCAAATACTCATTTTGACTGCCTCCAGAAGTTAGATCAGATGGCAAATTGGATTTGGTGCTAGGTCTTTCCCTTTAGGTTTTACCCCAACAATGTTTTCATTAGTTTCGCTCACTCTCGAAATCAAGCATTTTACAGCAGGTTGGAGCAGCCTGTATCTCAGCACAGGAATAAGGTAGGGAAGAATTC
>NW_027144523.1:0-36311 GCF_026170545.1 Melanerpes formicivorus | reverse complement strand
GGGGCTGGGGCTGGTGCTGGGGCTCGGGTTGGTTTGGGGGCAGGGCTGGGGCTGGGTCCAGGGCTGGGGCAGGGCTGTGGCTGTGGCTGTGGCTGGGGCTGGGCTGGGTCTAGGTCCAGGTCTGTGGCTGGGCTGTGGCTGGAGCTGGGCTGGTGCTGAGGGTGGGGCTGGAGCTGGGCTGGGGCTGGGGCTGGGTCTGGGCTGGTGCTGAGGGTGGGGCTGGGGCTGGGGCTGGGGCTGGGCTGGTGCTGAGGGTGGGCTGGGGCTGGGCTGGGGCTGGGCTGGGTCTGGGTCCATGGCAGGGGCTGGGCTGTGGCTGGGGCAGGGCTGGGGCAGGGCAGGGCAGGGGCTGTGGCTGGGCTGTGGCTGAATCTGGGCTGGGGCCGGGGATGGGGCCGGGGGTGGGGCTGGGGCTGGGGCTGGGGCGGGGACTGGGAGAGGGCTGGGGCTGGGGCTGGGTCCAGGGCTGGGGCAGGGCGGTGGCTGGGGCTGGGCTGGGGCAGGGCTGGGGCTGGGCTAGGGCAGGGCTGGGGCTGGGGCTGGGCTGGGGCTGGGGATGGGCTAGGGTTGGGCTGTGGCTGTGGCTGGGGCTGGGCTGGGGCTGGGTCCAGGACAGGGGCTGGGCTGGGGCTGCGGCTTGGTCCAGGGTTGGGCTGGGTCTGGGTCTGGGGCAGAACTGGGATCGGGCTGGGGCTGGGGCTGGGCTGAGGGCAGGGCTGGGGCAGGGCTGGGAATGGGGCTGGGCTGGGGCTGGGTCCAGGGTGGGGCTGGGGCTGGGCTGGGGGCAGGGCTGAGGCTGGGTGGTGGCTGGGGCTGGGCTGGGTCTGGGCTGGGGCTGGGACTGGGTCCAGGGCAGGGGCTGGACTGGGGCTGGGGCTAGGCTGGGGCAGGGCTGGGGCTGGGGCTGGGCTGGGGCTGGGGCAGAACTGGGGCCAGGCTGGGGCTGGGTCTGGGCTGAGGGCAGGGCTGGGGCAGGGCTGGGGCTGGGGCTGGGCTGGGGCTGGGTCCAGGGCTGTGGCTGGGCTGGGGCAGGAGCTGGGCTGGGCCTGAGGGTGGGGCTGGGGCTGGGCTAGGGCTGGGCTAGAGCTGGGCTGGGGCTGGGGCTGGGCTGGGGCTGGGCTGGGGCTGGGGCTGGGCTGGGCCTGGGGCTGGGGCTGGGCCAGTGCTTGGGCTGGGGCAGGGGCTGGGCTGGGGCCGAGTGTGGGGCTGGGGCTGGGGCTGAGGGCAGGGCAGGGCTACGGCTGGGGCAGGGCTGGGGCAGGGCAGGGCAGGGGCTGCGGCTGGGCTGTGGCTGAAGCTGGGCTGGGGCCGGGGATGGGGCCGGGGATGGGCCTGGGGCTGGGGCTGGGGCGGGGACTGGGACAGGGCTGGGGCTGGGTTCGCCTCAGGGGTGGGGCTTGGTCCAGGGCTGGGGCTGGGCTAGAGCCGGGCTGGGGCTGTGGCTGGGCAGGGCTGGGTCCAGGGCTGTGGCTGGGCTGGGGCTGGAGCTGGGCTGGGGCTGAGGGTGGGGCTGGGGCCTGGCTAGGGCTGGGCTGGGGCCGGGGCTGCGACTGGGGCTGGATCCAGGGCTGGGGCTGGGCTGTGGCTGGGGCTGGGCTGTGGCAGGGCTGGGGCTGGGGCTGGGTTCGGTGTAGGGCTGGGGCTGGGGCAGGGCTGGGCTGGGGCCGGGGATGGGGGCCGGGGGTGGGACTGGGGCTGGGGCTGAGTCGGGGGACTGGGTGAGGGCTGGGGCTGGGACTGTGTCCAGGGCTGGGGCTGGGCGGTGGCTGGGCTGGGCTGGGGCAGGGCTGGGGCTGGGGCTGGGCTGGGGGCAGGGATGGGGATGGGGCTGGGCTGGGGCAGGGCTGATCCTGGGCTGGGGCTGAGGCTGGGCTGGGGCTGGGGCTGGGCTGGGAGCAGGGATGGGCCTGGGCTGGGGATAAGGCTGGGGTGGGGCTGGGGCTGGGTCCACGGCAGGGGCTGGGCTGGGGCTGGGTCTGGGCTTGGGGTCAGGGCTGGGGCTGGGCAGTGGCTGGGGCTGGGCTTGGGCTGGGCTGGGGCTGGGACTGGGTCCAGGGCAGGGGCTGGGCTGGGGCTGGGGCTAGGCTGGGGCAGGGCTGGGGCTGGGCTGGGGCTGGGGCTGGGTCCAGGGTGGGGCTGTGTCCAGGGCTGGGGCAGGACTGGGGCCGGGCTGGGGCTGGGGCTGGGCTGAGGGCTGGGCTGGGGCAGGGCTGGGGAGGGGGCTGGGCTGGGGCTGGGTCCAGGGCTATGGCTGGGCTGTGGCTGGAGCTGGGCTGGGGCTGAGGGTGGGACTGGGGCTGGGCTGGTGGCGAGGGTGGGGCTGGGGCTGGGGCTGCGGACAGGGCTGGGGCTAGGGCTGAGGTAGGGGTAGGGCTGGGGCTGGACTAGGCTTGAGGCTGGGCCTTGGGCTGGGGCTGGGTTGGCGTAGGGCTGGGGCTGGGGCTGGAACAAAGTCTTGGGCAGGGCTGGGGCTGGGGCTGGGGCTGGGCAGGGCTGGGACTGGGGCAGGTCTGGGGCTGGGGTTGGGCTGGGGCTGGGCTGGGGCAGGGACTGGGGCTGGGGCTGGGCTGGGGGCAGGGATGGGGATGGGGCTGGGGCTGGGGCTGGGGCTTGGGCTGGGGCAGGGCTGGGGCTGGGCAAGGGATGAGGCTGGGGTGGGGCTGGGCGGTGGCTGGGGCTGGGCTGGGCAGGGCTGGGGCTGGGGCTGGGCTGGGAGCAGGGATGGGGATGGGGCTGGGCTGGGCTGGGGCAGGGCTGGGCCTGGGCTGGGGATAAGGCTGGGGTGGGGCTGGGGCTGGGTCCACGGCAGGGGCTGGGCTGGGGCTGGGTCTGGGCTTGGGGTCAGGGCTGGGGCTGGGCAGTGGCTGGGGCTGGGCTTGGGCTGGGCTGGGGCTGGGACTGGGTCCAGGGCAGGGGCTGGGCTGGGGCTGGGGCTAGGCTGGGGCAGGGCTGGGGCTGGGCTGGGGCTGGGGCTGGGTCCAGGGTGGGGCTGTGTCCAGGGCTGGGGCAGGACTGGGTCCGGGCTGGGGCTGGGGCTGGGCTGAGGGCAGGGCTGGGGCAGGGCTGGGGAGGGGGCTGGGCTGGGGCTGGGTCCAGGGCTATGGCTGGGCTGGGGCTGGAGCTGGGCTGGGCCTGAGGGTGGGGCTGGGGCTGGGCTAGGGCTGGGCTGGGGCCGGGGCTGTGACTGGGCCTGGGTCCAGGGCTGGGTCTGGGCTGTGGCTGGAGCTGGGCTGGCGCTGAGGGTGGGGCTGGGGCTGGGCTGTTGGTGAAGGTGGGGCTGGGGCTGGGCTGGTGGCGAGGGTGGGGCTGGGGCTGGGGCTGCGGACAGGGCTGGGGCTAGGGCTGAGGTAGGGGTAGGGCTGGGGCTGGACTAGGCTTGAGGCTGGGCCTTGGGCTGGGGCTGGGTTGGCGTAGGGCTGGGGCTGGGGCTGGAACAAAGTCTTGGGCAGGGCTGGGGCTGAGGCTGGGGCTGGGCAGGGCTGGGACTGGGGCAGGTCTGGGGCTGGAGTTGGGCTGGGGCTGGGCTGGGGCAGGGACTGGGGCAGCGCTTGGGCTGGGGCTTGGGCTGGGGCTGGGATGGGGCAGGGCTGGGGCTGGGGCTGGGCTGGGGGCAGGGATGGGGATGGGGCTGGGGCTGGGGCTGGGGCTTGGGCTGGGGCAGGGCTGGGGCTGGGCAGGGGATGAGGCTGGGGTGGGGCTGGGGCTGGGTCCAGGGCAGGGGCTGGGCTGGGGCTGGGGCTAGGCTGGGGCAGGGCTGGTGCTGGGGCTGGGCTGGGGCTGAGGCTGGGTCCAGGGTTGGGCTGGGTCTGGGTCTGGGGCAGAACTGGGGCCGGGCTGGGGCTGGGGCTGGGCTGAGGGCAGGGCCTGGGGCAGGGCTGGGAATGGGGCTGGGCTGGGGCTGGGTCCAGGGTGGGGCTGGGGCTGGGCTGGGGGCAGGGCTGGGGCTGGGTGGTGGCTGGGGCTGGGCTGGGGCTGGGCTGGGGCTGGGACTGGGTCCAGGGCAGGGGCTGGACTGGGGCTGGAGCTGGGCTGGGCCTGAGGGTGGGGCTGGGGCTGGGCTAGGGCTGGGCTAGAGCTGGGCTGGGGCTGGGCCAGTGCTTGGTCTGGGGCAGAGGCTGGGCTGGGGCCGAGTGTGGGGCTGGGGCTGGGGCTGAGGGCAGGGCTGGGCTACGGCTGGGGCAGGGCTGGGGCAGGGCAGGGCAGGGGCTGCGGCTGGGCTGTGGCTGAAGCTGGGCTGGGGCCGGGGCTGGGGCCGGGGATGGGGCTGGGGCTGGGGCTGGGTCCAGGGCTGGGGCAGGGCGGTGGCTGGGGCTGGGCTTGGGCAGGGCTTTGGCTGGGGCTGGAATTGGGCTGGGGCAGGGCTGGGGCTGGGTCTGGGCTGGGGCTGGGTCCAGGGCTGTGGCTGGGCTGTGGCTGGAGCTGGGCTGGGGCTGAGGGTGGGGCTGGGGATGGGCTGGGGCTGGGACCAGGGCAGGGGCTGGGTCCATTGCAGGGGCAGGGCTGGGGCAGGGGCTGGGCCATGGCAGGGCTGGGGCTGGGGCAGGGCTGTGGCTGGGGATGAGGCTGGGGTGGGGCTGGGGCTGGGTCCAGGGCAGGGGCTGGGCTGGTGCTAGGCTGGGGCAGGGCTGGGGCTGGGGCTGGGTCCAGGGTTGGGCTGGGTCTGGGGCTGGGGCAGAACTGGGGCCAGGCTGGGGCTGGGGCTTGGCTGAGGGCAGGGCTGGGGCAGGGCTGGGGCTGGGGCTGGGCTGGGGCTGGGTCCAGGGCTGTGGCTGGGCTGGGGCTGGAGCTGGGCTGGGGCTGAGGGTGGGGCTGGGGTAGGGCTAGGGCTGGGCTAGAGCTGGTCTGCGGCTGGGGCTGGGCTGGGGCTGTGCTGGGGCTGGGGCTGGGGCTGGGCCAGTGCTTGGACTGGGGCAGGGGCTGGGCTGGGGCCGAGTGTGGGGCTGGGGCTGGGGCTGAGGGCAGGGCTGGGCTAGGGCTGGGGCAGGGCTGGGGCAGGGTCCGGGGCTGGGGCAGGGCTGGGTCCGGGCTGGGGCTGCGTTCGGTGCAGAGCTGGGGCTGGGGCAGGGCGGGGGCTGGGACAGGGCTGGACCTGGGCTGTGGATGAGGCTGGAGTGGGGCTGGTGCTGGGTCCAGGGTAGGGGCTGGGGTGGGGATGGGGCTGGGCTGGGGATGGGCCTAGGCTGGGGCAGGGCTGGGGCTGGGCTGGGACTGGGCTGCGACCACGACTGGGCTGGGGCAGGGACTGGGGCAGGGCTGGAACTGGGGCTGGGCTGGGGCCAAGGTTGGGGCTGGGGCTGGGCTGGTGGCGAGGGTGGGGCTGGGGCTGGGGCTGGGGCTGCGGACAGGGCCTGCGGCTAGGGCTGTGGCTGGGGCTAGGGACAGGGCTGGGGCCAGGCTGGGTCTGGGGCTGGGCTGAGGGCAGGGTTGGGCTGAGGGCAGGGCTGGGGCTGGGGCTGGGGTTGGGCTGGGGCTGGGTCCAGGGCTGGGGCAGGGCTGTGGCTGGGGCTGGGCTGGTGCTGAGGGTGGGGCTGGGGCTGGGGCTGGGGCTGCGGACAGGGCTGCGGCTAGGGCTGTGGCTGGGGCTAGGGACAGGGCTGGGGCCAGGCTGGGTCTGGGGCTGGGCTGAGGGCAGGGTTGGGCTGAGGGCAGGGCTGGGTCTGGGGCTGGGCTAGGGCTGGGGCTGGGTCCAGGGCTGGGGCAGGGCTGTGGCTGGGGCTGGGGCTGGGCTGGGGCTAGGTCCAGGTCTGTGGCTGGGCTATGGCTGGAGCTGGGCTGGTGCTGAGGGTGGGGCTGGGGCTGGGCTGGGGCAGCCCTGGGGCAGGGGCTGGGCTGGGGCCGAGGGTGGGGCTGGGGCTGGGGCTGGGGCTGAGGGCAGGGCTGGGCTAGGGCTGGGGCTGGGGCAGGGGCCGGGGCTGGGGACAGGGCTGGGGCCAGAGCTGGGGCAGGGCTGGGGCTGGGGCTGAGCTGGGGCAGGGCTGGGGCCGAGTCTGGGGCAGGGGGTGGGGCTGGGACAGAGGCAGGGCTGGGGCAGGGCTGGAACTGGGGCTGGGCTGGTGGCGAGGTTAGGGCTGGGGCTGGGGCTGCGGACAGGGCTGGGGCTAGGGCTGAGGTAGGGGTAGGGCTGGGGCTGGACTGGGGCCAGGGCTGGGGCAGGACTAGGCTTGAGGCTGGGCCTTGGGCTGGGGCTGGGTTGGCTCAGGGCTGGGGCTGGGGCTGGGCTGGGGGCAGGGATGGGGCTGGGGCTGCGCTGGGCTGGGGCAGGGCTGGGCCTGGGATGGGGATGAGGCTGGGCTGGGGCTGGGCGGTGGCTGGGGCTGGGCTGGGCAGGGCTGGGGCTGGGGCTGGGCTGGGGGCAGGGATGGGGATGGGGCTGGGCTGGGCTGGGGCAGGGCTGGGGCTGGGCTGGGGCTGAGGCTGGGTCCAGGGTTGGGCTAGGTCTGGGGCTGGGGCAGAACTGGGGCCGGGCTGGGGCTGGGGCTGGGCTGAGGGCAGGGCTGGGCTAGGGCTGGGGCTGGGGCTGAGGGCAGGGCTGGGTCCAGGGCTGGGGCTGGGGCTGGGCTGGGGCTTGGGTTGGGCTGGGGCAGTGCTGGGGCTGGGGCTGGGCTGGGGAAGGGCTGGGGCAGGGCAGGGCAGGGGCTGTGTCTGGGCTGTGGCTGGAGCTGGGCTGGGGCTGGGGCGGGGACTGGGAGAGGGCTGGGGCTGGGGCTGGGTACAGTGCTGGGGCTGGGCGGTGGCTGGGGCTGGGGTGGGGCAGGGCTTTGGCTGGGGCTGGGGCTGGGCTGTGTACAGGGCTGGGGCTGTGGTTGGGCTGGGGCAGGGCTGGGGCTGGGCTAGGGCAGGGGCTGGGGCTGGGGCTGGGTCCAGGGCTGGGGCTGGGCTATGGCTAGTGCTGGGCTGGGGCAGGGCTGGGGCTGGGGTTGGGCTGGGGCAGGGCTGGGGCTGGGCTAGGGCAGGGCTGGGGCTGGGGCTGGGCTGGGGCTGGGTCCAGGGCTGTGGCTGGGCTGTGGCTGGGGCTGGGGCTGGGCTGGGGCTGGGTCCATGGCAGGGGCTGGGTCCAGGGCAGGGGCTGGGCTGGGGCTGGGGCTGGGCCGGGGCAGGGCTGGGGCTCTGGCAGGGCTGTGGCTGGGGATGAGGCTGGGGTGGGGCTGGGGCTGGGTCCAGGGCAGGGTCTGGGCTGGGGCCGGGGCTAGGCTCTGGCAGGGCTGGGGCAGGGCTGGGGCTGGGGCTGGGTCCAGGGTGGGGCTGGGGCTGGGCTGGGGGCAGGGCTGTGGCTGGGTGGTGGCTGGGGCTCGGGACAGGGCTGGGGCCAGGCTGGGTCTGGGGCTGGGCTGAGGGCAGGGCTGGGACTGGGGCAGGGGCACGGGCCGAGGCTGGGGACAGGGCTAGGGCTGGAGCTAGGGCAGGGCTGTGGCTGGAGCTGGGCTGGGGGCAGGGCTGGGGGCCGGGCGGTGGTTGGGGCTGGGCTGGGTCTGGGCTGGGGCTGGGACTGGGTCCAGGGCAGGGACTGGACTTGGGTTGGGGCTAGGCTGGGGCAGGGCTGGGGCTGGGGCTGGGTCCAGGGCTGGGGCTGGGCTATGGCTAGGGCTGGGCTGGGGCAGGGCTGGGGCTGTGGCTGGGGCTGGGCTGGGGCTGGGTCCAGAGCAGGGGCTGGGCTGGGGCTGGGGCTGGGCTGGGGCAGGGCTGGGGCAGGGGCTGGGCTGGTGCCGAGGGTGGGGCTGGGGCTGGGGCTGGGGCTGAGGGCAGGGCTGGGCTAGGGCTGGGGCTGGGGCAGGGGCCGGGGTTGGGGACAGGGCTGGGGCTGGGCTGGGGCTGGTGTTAGGCTGGGGCAGTGCTGGGGCTGGGCTGTGGCTGGGCTGGGACCAGGACTGGGCTGGGGCAGGGCTTGGGCAGGGCTGGGGCTGGGGCTGGGCTGGGGGCAGGGATGGGGATGGGGCTGGGGCAGGGGCCGGGGCTGGGTCCAGGGTTGGGGCTGGGCTGGGGCTGGTGTTAGGCCGGGGCAGGGCTTGGGCTGGGCAGGGGCTGGGGCTGGGGTGGGGCTGGGGCTGGGGCTGGGTACAGTGCTGGGGCTGGGCGGTGGCTGGGGCTGGGGTGGGGCAGGGCTTTGGCTGGGGCTGGGGCTGGGCTGTGTACAGGGCTGGGGCTGGGGTTGGGCTGGGGCAGGGCTGGGGCTGGGCTAGGGCAGGGCTGGGGCTGGGGCTGGGCTGGGGCTGGGTTCGGTGTAGGGCTGGGGGCTGGGGCAGGGCTGGGCTGGGGCCGGGGATGGGGGCCGGGGGTGGGGCTGGGGCTGGGGCTGGGTCGGGGACTGGGTGAGGCCTGGGGCTGGGGCTGGGTCCAGGGCTGGGGCTGGGCGGTGGCTGGGGCTGGGCTGGGGCAGGGCTGGGGCTGGGGCCGGGCTGGGGGCAGGGATGGGGATGGGGCTGGGCTGGGCTGGGGCAGGGCTGGGCCTGGGCTGGGGATGAGGCTGGGCTGGGGCTGGGCGGTGGCTGGGGCTGGGCTGGGCAGGGCTGGGGCTGGGGCTGGGCTGGGGGCAGGGATGGGGCTGGGGCTGCGCTGGGCTGGGGCAGGGCTGGGCCTGGGATGGGGATGAGGCTGGGCTGGGGCTGGGCGGTGGCTGGGGCTTGGCTGGGCAGGGCTGGGGCTGGGGCTGGGCTGGGGGCAGGGATGGGGATGGGGCTGGGCTGGGCTGGGGCAGGGCTGGGGCTGGGCTGGGGCTGAGGCTGGGTCCAGGGTTGGGCTAGGTCTGGGGCTGGGGCAGAACTGGGGCCGGGCTGGGGCTGGGGCGGGGCTGAGGGCAGGGCTGGGCTAGGGCTGGGGCTGGGGCTGAGGGCAGGGCTGGGTCCAGGGCTGGGGCTGGGGCTGGGCTGGGGCTTGGGTTGGGCTGGGGCAGTGCTGGGGCTGGGGCTGGGCTGGGGAAGGGCTGGGGCAGGGCAGGGCAGGGGCTGTGGCTGGGCTGTGGCTGTAGCTGGGCTGGGGCTGGGGCGGGGACTGGGAGAGGGCTGGGGCTGGGGCTGGGTACAGTGCTGGGGCTGGGCGGTGGCTGGGGCTGGGGTGGGGCAGGGCTTTGGCTGGGGCTGGGGCTGGGCTGTGTACAGGGCTGGGGCTGTGGTTGGGCTGGGGCAGGGCTGGGGCTGGGCTAGGGCAGGGCTGGGGCTGGGGCTGGGTCCAGGGCTGGGGCTGGGCTATGGCTAGTGCTGGGCTGGGGCAGGGCTGGGGCTGGGGTTGGGCTGGGGCAGGGCTGGGGCTGGGCTAGGGCAGGGCTGGGGCTGGGGCTGGGCTGGGGCTGGGTCCAGGGCTGTGGCTGGGCTGTGGCTGGGGCTGGGGCTGGGCTGGGGCTGGGTCCATGGCAGGGGCTGGGTCCAGGGCAGGGGCTGGGCTGGGGCTGGGGCTGGGCCGGGGCAGGGCTGGGGCTCTGGCAGGGCTGTGGCTGGGGATGAGGCTGGGGTGGGGCTGGGGCTGGGTCCAGGGCAGGGTCTGGGCTGGGGCCGGGGCTAGGCTCTGGCAGGGCTGGGGCAGGGCTGGG
The DNA here is from genome assembly GCF_026170545.1 of Melanerpes formicivorus. Lineage (NCBI taxonomy): Eukaryota > Metazoa > Chordata > Aves > Piciformes > Picidae > Melanerpes > Melanerpes formicivorus. The sequence goes on along the minus strand of NW_027144523.1, from coordinate 26,791 downwards.
GCTGGGGCTGGGTCCAGGGTGGGGCTGGGGCTGGGCTGGGGGCAGGGCTGTGGCTGGGTGGTGGCTGGGGCTCGGGACAGGGCTGGGGCCAGGCTGGGTCTGGGGCTGGGCTGAGGGCAGGGCTGGGACTGGGGCAGGGGCACGGGCCGAGGCTGGGGACAGGGCTAGGGCTGGAGCTAGGGCAGGGCTGGGGCCAGGCTGGGGCTGGGTTCGGCTCAGGGGTGGGGCTTGGTCCAGGGCTGGGGCTGGGCTAGGGCAGGGCTGTGGCTGGAGCTGGGCTGGGGGCAGGGCTGGGGCCGGGCGGTGGTTGGGGCTGGGCTGGGTCTGGGCTGGGGCTGGGACTGGGTCCAGGGCAGGGACTGGACTTGGGTTGGGGCTAGGCTGGGGCAGGGCTGGGGCTGGGGCTGGGTCCAGGGCTGGGGCTGGGCTATGGCTAGGGCTGGGCTGGGGCAGGGCTGGGGCTGTGGCTGGGGCTGGGCTGGGGCTGGGTCCAGAGCAGGGGCTGGGCTGGGGCTGGGGCTGGGCTGGGGCAGGGCTGGGGCAGGGGCTGGGCTGGTGCCGAGGGTGGGGCTGGGGCTGGGGCTGGGGCTGAGGGCAGGGCTGGGCTAGGGCTGGGGCTGGGGCAGGGGCCGGGGTTGGGGACAGGGCTGGGGCTGGGCTGGGGCTGGTGTTAGGCTGGGGCAGTGCTGGGGCTGGGCTGTGGCTGGGCTGGGACCAGGACTGGGCTGGGGCAGGGCTTGGGCAGGGCTGGGGCTGGGGCTGGGCTGGGGGCAGGGATGGGGATGGGGCTGGGGCAGGGGCCGGGGCTGGGTCCAGGGTTGGGGCTGGGCTGGGGCTGGTGTTAGGCCGGGGCAGGGCTTGGGCTGGGCAGGGGCTGGGGCTGGGGTGGGGCTGGGGCTGGGGCTGGGTACAGTGCTGGGGCTGGGCGGTGGCTGGGGCTGGGGTGGGGCAGGGCTTTGGCTGGGGCTGGGGCTGGGCTGTGTACAGGGCTGGGGCTGGGGTTGGGCTGGGGCAGGGCTGGGGCTGGGCTAGGGCAGGGCTGGGGCTGGGGCTGGGCTGGGGCTGGGTTCGGTGTAGGGCTGGGGCTGGGGCAGGGCTGGGCTGGGGCCGGGGATGGGGCCGGGGGTGGGGCTGGGGCTGGGGCTGGGTCGGGGACTGGGTGAGGCCTGGGGCTGGGGCTGGGGTCCAGGGCTGGGGCTGGGCGGTGGCTGGGGCTGGGCTGGGGCAGGGCTGGGGCTGGGGCCGGGCTGGGGGCAGGGATGGGGATGGGGCTGGGCTGGGCTGGGGATGAGGCTGGGCTGGGGCTGGGCGGTGGCTGGGGCTGGGCTGGGCAGGGCTGGGGCTGGGGCTGGGCTGGGGGCAGGGATGGGGCTGGGGCTGCGCTGGGCTGGGGCAGGGCTGGGCCTGGGATGGGGATGAGGCTGGGCTGGGGCTGGGCGGTGGCTGGGGCTTGGCTGGGCAGGGCTGGGGCTGGGGCTGGGCTGGGGGCAGGGATGGGGATGGGGCTGGGCTGGGCTGGGGCAGGGCTGGGGCTGGGCTGGGGCTGAGGCTGGGTCCAGGGTTGGGCTAGGTCTGGGGCTGGGGCAGAACTGGGGCCGGGCTGGGGCTGGGGCGGGGCTGAGGGCAGGGCTGGGCTAGGGCTGGGGCTGGGGCTGAGGGCAGGGCTGGGTCCAGGGCTGGGGCTGGGGCTGGGCTGGGGCTTGGGTTGGGCTGGGGCAGTGCTGGGGCTGGGGCTGGGCTGGGGAAGGGCTGGGGCAGGGCAGGGCAGGGGCTGTGGCTGGGCTGTGGCTGTAGCTGGGCTGGGGCTGGGGCGGGGACTGGGAGAGGGCTGGGGCTGGGGCTGGGTACAGTGCTGGGGCTGGGCGGTGGCTGGGGCTGGGGTGGGGCAGGGCTTTGGCTGGGGCTGGGGCTGGGCTGTGTACAGGGCTGGGGCTGGGGTTGGGCTGGGGCAGGGCTGGGGCTGGGCTAGGGCAGGGCTGGGGCTGGGGCTGGGTCCAGGGCTGGGGCTGGACTATGGCTAGGGCTGGGCTGGGGCAGGGCTGGGGCTGGGGTTGGGCTGGGGCAGGGCTGGGGCTGGGCTAGGGCAGGGCTGGGGCTGGGGCTGGGCTGGGGCTGGGTCCAGGGCTGTGGCTGGGCTGTGGCTGGGGCTGGGGCTGGGCTGGGGCTGGGTCCACGGCAGGGGCTGGGTCCAGGGCAGGGGCTGGGCTGGGGCTGGGGCTGGGCCGGGGCAGGGCTGGGGCTGTGGCAGGGCTGTGGCTGGGAATGAGGCTGGGGTGGGGCTGGGGCTGGTGTTAGGCTGGGGCAGTGCTGGGGCTGGGCTGTGGCTGGGCTGGGACCAGGACTGGGCTGGGGCAGGGCTTGGGCAGGGCTGGGGCTGGGGCTGGGCTGTGTACAGGGCTGGGGCTGGGGTTGGGCTGGGGCTGGGCCGGGGCAGGGCTGGGGCTGTGGCAGGGCTGTGGCTGGGGATGAGGCTGGGGTGGGGCTGGGGCTGGTGTTAGGCCGGGGCAGGGCTTGGGCTGGGCAGGGGCTGGGGCTGGGGTGGGGCTGGGGCTGGGGCTGGGTACAGTGCTGGGGCTGGGCGGTGGCTGGGGCTGGGGTGGGGCAGGGCTTTGGCTGGGGCTGGGGCTGGGCTGTGTACAGGGCTGGGGCTGGGGTTGGGCTGGGGCAGGGCTGGGGCTGGGCTAGGGCAGGGCTGGGGCTGGGGCTGGGCTGGGGCTGGGTCCAGGGCTGTGGCTGGGCTGTGGCTGGGGCTGGGGCTGGGCTGGGGCTGGGTCCATGGCAGGGGCTGGGTCCAGGGCAGGGGCTGGGCTGGGGCTGGGCCGGGGCAGGGCTGGGGCTGTGGCAGGGCTATGGCTGGGGATTAGGCTGGGGTGGGGCTGGGGCTGGGTCCAGGGCAGGGCTGGGGCTGTGGCAGGGCTATGGCTGGGGATTAGGCTGGGGTGGGGCTGGGGCTGGGTCCAGGGCAGGGCTGGGGCTGTGGCAGGGCTATGGCTGGGGATTAGGCTGGGGTGGGGCTGGGGCTGGGTCCAGGGCTGGGTCAGGGCTGGGGCCGGGGCTAGGCTCTGGCAGGGCTGGGGCTGGGCTGGGGCTGGGGCTGGGTCCAGGCTGGGGCTTGGGCTGGGCTGGGGGCAGGGCTGGGGCTGGGTGGTGGCTGGGGCTCGGGACAGGGCTGGGGCCAGGCTGGGGCTGGGGCCAGGCTGGGTCTGGGGCTGGGCTGAGGGCAGGGCTGGGACTGGGGCAGGGGCACGGGCCGAGGCTGGGGACAGGGCTAGGGCTGGAGCTAGGGCAGGGCTGGGGCCAGGCTGGGGCTGGGTTCGGCTCAGGGGTGGGGCTTGGTCCAGGGCTGGGGCTGGGCTAGGGCAGGGCTGTGGCTGGAGCTGGGCTGGGGGCAGGGCTGGGGCCGGGCGGTGGTTGGGGCTGGGCTGGGTCTGGGCTGGGGCTGGGACTGGGTCCAGGGCAGGGACTGGACTTGGGCTGGGGCTAGGCTGGGGCAGGGCTGGGGCTGGGGCAGGGCTGGGGCTGGGGCTGGGTCCAGGGCTGGGGCTGGGCTATGGCTAGGGCTGGGCTGGGGCAGGGCTGGGGCTGTGGCTGGGGCTGGGCTGGGGCTGGGTCCAGAGCAGGGGCTGGGCTGGGGCTGGGGCTGGGCTGGGGCAGAGCTGGGGCAGGGGCTGGGCTGGTGCCGAGGGTGGGGCTGGGGCTGGGGCTGGGGCTGAGGGCAGGGCTGGGCTAGGGCTAGGGCTGGGGCAGGGGCCGGGGTTGGGGACAGGGCTGGGGCCAGAGCTGGGGCTGGGGCTGGGGCTGGGCAGTGCCTGGGGCTGGGCTCGGGTTGGGCTGGGGGTGAGTCACGGGCAGTGGCTGGGGCCGGGGCAGAGGCAGGGCTGGGGCAGGGCTGGAACTGGGGCTGGGCTGGGGGCAAGGTTGGGGCTGGGGCTGGGCTGGTGGCGAGGGTGGGGCTGGGGCTGGGGCTGCGGACAGGGCTGGGGCTAGGGCTGAGGTAGGGGTAGGGCTGTGGCTGGACTAGGCTTGAGGCTGGGCCTTGGGCTGGGGCTGCGTTGGCGCAGGGCTGGGGCTGGGGCTGGAACCAAGTCTTGGGCAGGGCTGGGGCTGGGGCTGGGCAGGGCTGGGGCTGGGCATGGACAGTGACTGGGCCGGGGTAAGGCCAGGGCTGGGGGCTGGGCTGGGGCTGGACTGGGGCTGGGGCAGGTCTGGGGCTGGGGTTGGGCTGGGGCTGGGCTGGGGCAGGGACTGGGGCAGCGCTTGGGCTGGGGCTTGGGCTGGGGCTGGGATGGGGCAGGGCTGGGGATGGGGCTGGGCTGGGGGCAGGGATGGGGATGGGGCTGGGGCTGGGGCTGGGGCTTGGGCTGGGGCAGGGCTGGGGCTGGGCAGGGGATGAGCCTGGGGTGGGGCTGGGGCTGGGTCCAGGGCAGGGCTTGGGCTGGGGCCGAGGGCGGGGCCAGGGCAGGGCTGGGGCTGGGGCTGGAACCAAGTCTTGGGCAGGGCTGGGGCTGGGGCTGGGGCTGGGCGGGGCTGGGGCTGGGCAGGGCTGGGGTTGGGCATGGACCAGGACTGGGCAGGTGTAGGGCTGGGGAAGGGGCTGGGCTGGGGACGAGGGTGGGGCAGGGCTGGGGCTGGGCATGGACCGGGTCTGGGCAGGGGTAGGGCCGGGGCTGGGGTCTGGGCTGGGGCTGGGTTTGGTTTGGGGCAGGGCTGGGGCTGGGTCCAGGGCTGGGGCAGGGCTGTGGCTGGGGCTGGGGCTGGGCTGGGTCTAGGTCCAGGTCTGTGGCTGGGCTGTGGCTGGAGCTGGGCTGGTGCTGAGGGTGGGGCTGGAGCTGGGCTGGGGCTGGGGCTGGGTCTGGGCTGGTGCTGAGGGTGGGGCTGGGGCTGGGGCTGGGCTGTGGCTGGAAGTGGGCTGGGGCCGGGGATGGGGCCGTGAGTGGGGCTTGGCTGGGGCCGGGGGTGGGCCTGGGGCTGGGCCGCGGACTGGGAGAGGGCTGGGGCTGGGGCTGGGTCCAGGGCCAGGGCTGGGTGGTGGCTGGGGCTGGGCTGGGGCAGGGCTTTGGCAGGGGATGGGGCTGGGCTGGAGGCAGAGCTGGGGCTGGGGTTGGGCTGGGACAGGGCTTGGTCTGGGCTAGGGCTGAGTCCAGGGCTGTGGCTGGGCTGTGGCTGGAGCTGGGCTGGGGCTGAGGGTAGGGCTGGGGATGGGCTAGGGCAGGGCTGGGGCCGGGGCTGCGACTGGGGCTGGGTCCAGGGCTGGGGCTGGGCTGGGGCTGGGGCTGGGGCTAGGCTGTGGCTGGGTCCAGGGCAGGGGCTGGGTCCAGGGCAGGGGCTGGGCTGGGGCTGTGGCTGGGCCGGGGCAGGGCTGGGACTGGGGCAGGGCTGTGGCTGGGGATGAGGCTGGGGTGGGCCTGGGGCTGGGTCCAGGGCAGGGGCTGGGCTGTGGCTGGAGCTGGACTGGGGCTGAGGGTGGGGCTGGGGCTGGGCTAGGGCAGGGCTGGGGCCGGGGCTGCGACTGGGGCTGGGTCCAGGGCTGGGGCTGGGCTGTGGCTGGGGCTGGGCTGTGGCAGGGCTGGGGCTGGGCTGGGGCTGGGCCGGGGCAGGGCTGGGCTGGGGCAGGGCTGGGGCCAGGCTGGGGCTGGGTTCGGTGCAGGGCTGGGGCTGGGGCAGGGCTGGGCTGGGGCTGGGGCTGGGATGGGGCAGGGCTGGGGCTGGGGCTGGGATGGGGCAGGGCTGGGCCTGGGGCTGGGGCTGGGGTTTGGGCTGGGGCAGGGCTGGGGCTGGGCAGGGGATGAGGCTGGTGTGGGGCTGGGGCTGGGTCCAGGGCAGGGCTTGGGCTGGGGCTGGGTCTGTGCTGGGGCCGAGGGCAGGGCTGGGTCAGGGTTGGGGCTGAGGCTGGAACCAAGTCTTGGGCAGGGCTGGCGCTGGGGTTAGGCTGGGGCTGGGGTTGGGCTGGGGCTGGGGTTGGGCTTGGTCAGGGCTGGGGCTGGGGTTGGGCTGGGGCTGGGGCTGGGGCTGGGGCTGGGGCTGGGCTGGGGCTGGGGCTGTGTCCAGGGCTGGGGCAGGGCTGTGGCTGGGGCTGGGGCTGGGCTGGGGCTAGGTCCAGGGCTGTGGCTGGGCTGTGGCTGGAGCTGGGCTGGTGCTGAGGGTGGGGCTGGGGCTGGTCTGGGGCTGTGGCTGGGGCTGGGGCTGGGCTGTGGCTGGAAGTGGGCTGGGGCCGGGGATGGGGCCGTGTGTGGGGCTTGGCTGGGGCCGGGGTTGGGCCTGGGGCTGGGCCGCAGTCTGGGAGAGGGCTGGGGCTGGGGCTGGGTCCAGGGCCAGGGCTGGGTGGTGGCTGGGGCTGGGCTGGGGCAGGGCTGAGGCAGGGCTGGGGCTGGGGCAGGGCTGGGGTCAGGGATGGGGATGAGGCTGGGCTGGGATGGGGCAGGGCTGGGCCGGGGCAGGGCTGGGCCTGGGCTGGGGATGAGGCTGGGGTGGGGCTGGGCGGTGGCTGGGGCTGGGCTGGGCAGGGGTGGTGCTGGGACTGGGCTGGGGGCAGGGATGGGGCTGTGGCTGCGCTGGGCTGGGGCAGGGCTGGGCCTGGGCTGGGGATGAGGCTGGGGTGGGGCTGGGGCTAGGCTGGGGCAGGGCTGGTGCAGGGCTGGGGCAGGGGCTGGGCTGGGGGTAGGGCTGGGTCTGGGCTGTGGCTGGAGCTGGGCTGGGGCTGAGGGTGGGGCTGGGGCTGGGCTAGAGGTGGGCTGGGGCCGGGGCTGGGCCTGGGCTGGGGATGAGGCTGGGGTGGGGCTGGGTCTGGGTCCAGGGCTGGGGCTGGGACTGGGGCTGGGACTGGGGCAGGGCTAGTGCTGGGCTGGGGGCAAGGATGGGGTTTGGGACCGGGGCTGGGCCAGGGCTTGGGCTGGGCTGGGACTGGAGCTGGGCTGGGGCAGGGCTGGGGCAGGGGCAGGGCTGGGGCCGAGGGTGGGGCTGGGGGTGGGGCTGGGGCTGAGGGCAGGGCTGGGCTAGGTCTGGGCTGGGGCAGGGGCCGGGGCTGGGGACAGGGCTGGGGCCAGAGCTGGGGCTGGGCTGGGGCCAGGGCTGGGGCTGGGGCTGGGGCTGGTGCTGGGGCTCGGGTTGGTTTGGGGCAGGGCTGGGGCTGGGTCCAGGGCTGGGGCAGGGCTGTGGCTGTGGCTGTGGCTGGGGCAGGGCTGGGTCTAGGTCCAGGTCTGTGGCTGGGCTGTGGCTGGAGCTGGGCTGGTGCTGAGGGTGGGGCTGGAGCTGGGCTGGGGCTGGGGCTGGGTCTGGGCTGGTGCTGAGGGTGGGGCTGGGGCTGGGGCTGGGGCTGGGCTGGTGCTGAGGGTGGGGCTGGGGCTGGGCTGGGGCTGGGCTGGGTCTGGGTCCATGGCAGGGGCTGGGCTGTGGCTGGGGCAGGGCTGGGGCAGGGCAGGGCAGGGGCTGTGGCTGGGCTGTGGCTGAATCTGGGCTGGGGCCGGGGATGGGGCCGGGGGTGGGGCTGGGGCTGGGGCTGGGGCGGGGACTGGGAGAGGGCTGGGGCTGGGGCTGGGTCCAGGGCTGGGGCAGGGCGGTGGCTGGGGCTGGGCTGGGGCAGGGCTGGGGCTGGGCTAGGGCAGGGCTGGGGCTGGGGCTGGGCTGGGGCTGGGGATGGGCTAGGGTTGGGCTGTGGCTGTGGCTGGGGCTGGGCTGGGGCTGGGTCCAGGACAGGGGCTGGGCTGGGGCTGCGGCTTGGTCCAGGGTTGGGCTGGGTCTGGGTCTGGGGCAGAACTGGGATCGGGCTGGGGCTGGGGCTGGGCTGAGGGCAGGGCTGGGGCAGGGCTGGGAATGGGGCTGGGCTGGGGCTGGGTCCAGGGTGGGGCTGGGGCTGGGCTGGGGGCAGGGCTGAGGCTGGGTGGTGGCTGGGGCTGGGCTGGGTCTGGGCTGGGGCTGGGACTGGGTCCAGGGCAGGGGCTGGACTGGGGCTGGGGCTAGGCTGGGGCAGGGCTGGGGCTGGGGCTGGGCTGGGGCTGGGGCAGAACTGGGGCCAGGCTGGGGCTGGGTCTGGGCTGAGGGCAGGGCTGGGGCAGGGCTGGGGCTGGGGCTGGGCTGGGGCTGGGTCCAGGGCTGTGGCTGGGCTGGGGCAGGAGCTGGGCTGGGCCTGAGGGTGGGGCTGGGGCTGGGCTAGGGCTGGGCTAGAGCTGGGCTGGGGCTGGGGCTGGGCTGGGGCTGGGCTGGGGCTGGGGCTGGGCTGGGCCTGGGGCTGGGGCTGGGCCAGTGCTTGGGCTGGGGCAGGGGCTGGGCTGGGGCCGAGTGTGGGGCTGGGGCTGGGGCTGAGGGCAGGGCAGGGCTTTGGCTGGGGCAGGGCTGGGGCAGGGCAGGGCAGGGGCTGCGGCTGGGCTGTGGCTGAAGCTGGGCTGGGGCCGGGGATGGGGCCGGGGATGGGCCTGGGGCTGGGGCTGGGGCGGGGACTGGGACAGGGCTGGGGCTGGGTTCGCCTCAGGGGTGGGGCTTGGTCCAGGGCTGGGGCTGGGCTAGAGCCGGGCTGGGGCTGTGGCTGGGCAGGGCTGGGTCCAGGGCTGTGGCTGGGCTGGGGCTGGAGCTGGGCTGGGGCTGAGGGTGGGGCTGGGGCCTGGCTAGGGCTGGGCTGGGGCCGGGGCTGCGACTGGGGCTGGATCCAGGGCTGGGGCTGGGCTGTGGCTGGGGCTGGGCTGTGGCAGGGCTGGGGCTGGGGCTGGGTTCGGTGTAGGGCTGGGGCTGGGGCAGGGCTGGGCTGGGGCCGGGGATGGGGCCGGGGGTGGGACTGGGGCTGGGGCTGGGTCGGGGACTGGGTGAGGGCTGGGGCTGGGACTGTGTCCAGGGCTGGGGCTGGGCGGTGGCTGGGGCTGGGCTGGGGCAGGGCTGGGGCTGGGGCTGGGCTGGGGGCAGGGATGGGGATGGGGCTGGGCTGGGGCAGGGCTGATCCTGGGCTGGGGCTGAGGCTGGGCTGGGGCTGGGGCTGGGCTGGGAGCAGGGATGGGGATGGGGCTGGGCTGGGCTGGGGCAGGGCTGGGCCTGGGCTGGGGATAAGGCTGGGGTGGGGCTGGGGCTGGGTCCACGGCAGGGGCTGGGCTGGGGCTGGGTCTGGGCTTGGGGTCAGGGCTGGGGCTGGGCAGTGGCTGGGGCTGGGCTTGGGCTGGGCTGGGGCTGGGACTGGGTCCAGGGCAGGGGCTGGGCTGGGGCTGGGGCTAGGCTGGGGCAGGGCTGGGGCTGGGCTGGGGCTGGGGCTGGGTCCAGGGTGGGGCTGTGTCCAGGGCTGGGGCAGGACTGGGTCCGGGCTGGGGCTGGGGCTGGGCTGAGGGCTGGGCTGGGGCAGGGCTGGGGAGGGGGCTGGGCTGGGGCTGGGTCCAGGGCTATGGCTGGGCTGTGGCTGGAGCTGGGCTGGGGCTGAGGGTGGGACTGGGGCTGGGCTGGTGGCGAGGGTGGGGCTGGGGCTGGGGCTGCGGACAGGGCTGGGGCTAGGGCTGAGGTAGGGGTAGGGCTGGGGCTGGACTAGGCTTGAGGCTGGGCCTTGGGCTGGGGCTGGGTTGGCGTAGGGCTGGGGCTGGGGCTGGAACAAAGTCTTGGGCAGGGCTGGGGCTGGGGCTGGGGCTGGGCAGGGCTGGGACTGGGGCAGGTCTGGGGCTGGGGTTGGGCTGGGGCTGGGCTGGGGCAGGGACTGGGGCTGGGGCTGGGCTGGGGGCAGGGATGGGGATGGGGCTGGGGCTGGGGCTGGGGCTTGGGCTGGGGCAGGGCTGGGGCTGGGCAGGGGATGAGGCTGGGGTGGGGCTGGGCGGTGGCTGGGGCTGGGCTGGGCAGGGCTGGGGCTGGGGCTGGGCTGGGAGCAGGGATGGGGATGGGGCTGGGCTGGGCTGGGGCAGGGCTGGGCCTGGGCTGGGGATAAGGCTGGGGTGGGGCTGGGGCTGGGTCCACGGCAGGGGCTGGGCTGGGGCTGGGTCTGGGCTTGGGGTCAGGGCTGGGGCTGGGCAGTGGCTGGGGCTGGGCTTGGGCTGGGCTGGGGCTGGGACTGGGTCCAGGGCAGGGGCTGGGCTGGGGCTGGGGCTAGGCTGGGGCAGGGCTGGGGCTGGGCTGGGGCTGGGGCTGGGTCCAGGGTGGGGCTGTGTCCAGGGCTGGGGCAGGACTGGGTCCGGGCTGGGGCTGGGGCTGGGCTGAGGGCAGGGCTGGGGCAGGGCTGGGGAGGGGGCTGGGCTGGGGCTGGGTCCAGGGCTATGGCTGGGCTGGGGCTGGAGCTGGGCTGGGCCTGAGGGTGGGGCTGGGGCTGGGCTAGGGCTGGGCTGGGGCCGGGGCTGTGACTGGGCCTGGGTCCAGGGCTGGGTCTGGGCTGTGGCTGGAGCTGGGCTGGCGCTGAGGGTGGGGCTGGGGCTGGGCTGTTGGTGAAGGTGGGGCTGGGGCTGGGCTGGTGGCGAGGGTGGGGCTGGGGCTGGGGCTGCGGACAGGGCTGGGGCTAGGGCTGAGGTAGGGGTAGGGCTGGGGCTGGACTAGGCTTGAGGCTGGGCCTTGGGCTGGGGCTGGGTTGGCGTAGGGCTGGGGCTGGGGCTGGAACAAAGTCTTGGGCAGGGCTGGGGCTGAGGCTGGGGCTGGGCAGGGCTGGGACTGGGGCAGGTCTGGGGCTGGAGTTGGGCTGGGGCTGGGCTGGGGCAGGGACTGGGGCAGCGCTTGGGCTGGGGCTTGGGCTGGGGCTGGGATGGGGCAGGGCTGGGGCTGGGGCTGGGCTGGGGGCAGGGATGGGGATGGGGATGGGGCTGGGGCTGGGGCTGGGGCTTGGGCTGGGGCAGGGCTGGGGCTGGGCAGGGGATGAGGCTGGGGTGGGGCTGGGGCTGGGTCCAGGGCAGGGGCTGGGCTGGGGCTGGGGCTAGGCTGGGGCAGGGCTGGTGCTGGGGCTGGGCTGGGGCTGAGGCTGGGTCCAGGGTTGGGCTGGGTCTGGGTCTGGGGCAGAACTGGGGCCGGGCTGGGGCTGGGGCTGGGCTGAGGGCAGGGCCTGGGGCAGGGCTGGGAATGGGGCTGGGCTGGGGCTGGGTCCAGGGTGGGGCTGGGGCTGGGCTGGGGGCAGGGCTGGGGCTGGGTGGTGGCTGGGGCTGGGCTGGGTCTGGGCTGGGGCTGGGACTGGGTCCAGGGCAGGGGCTGGACTGGGGCTGGAGCTGGGCTGGGCCTGAGGGTGGGGCTGGGGCTGGGCTAGGGCTGGGCTAGAGCTGGGCTGGGGCTGGGGCTGGGCTGGGGCTGGGCTTGGGCTGGGGCTGGGCTGGGCCTGGGGCTGGGGCTGGGCCAGTGCTTGGGCTGGGGCAGAGGCTGGGCTGGGGCCGAGTGTGGGGCTGGGGCTGGGGCTGAGGGCAGGGCTGGGCTACGGCTGGGGCAGGGCTGGGGCAGGGCAGGGCAGGGGCTGCGGCTGGGCTGTGGCTGAAGCTGGGCTGGGGCCGGGGCTGGGGCCGGGGATGGGGCTGGGGCTGGGGCTGGGTCCAGGGCTGGGGCAGGGCGGTGGCTGGGGCTGGGCTTGGGCAGGGCTTTGGCTGGGGCTGGAATTGGGCTGGGGCAGGGCTGGGGCTGGGTCTGGGCTGGGGCTGGGTCCAGGGCTGTGGCTGGGCTGTGGCTGGAGCTGGGCTGGGGCTGAGGGTGGGGCTGGGGATGGGCTAGGGCTGGGCTGTGGCTGTGGCTGGGGCTGGGCTGGGGCTGGGACCAGGGCAGGGGCTGGGTCCATTGCAGGGGCAGGGCTGGGGCAGGGGCTGGGCCATGGCAGGGCTGGGGCTGGGGCAGGGCTGTGGCTGGGGATGAGGCTGGGGTGGGGCTGGGGCTGGGTCCAGGGCAGGGGCTGGGCTGGTGCTAGGCTGGGGCAGGGCTGGGGCTGGGGCTGGGTCCAGGGTTGGGCTGGGTCTGGGGCTGGGGCAGAACTGGGGCCAGGCTGGGGCTGGGGCTTGGCTGAGGGCAGGGCTGGGGCAGGGCTGGGGCTGGGGCTGGGCTGGGGCTGGGTCCAGGGCTGTGGCTGGGCTGGGGCTGGAGCTGGGCTGGGGCTGAGGGTGGGGCTGGGGTAGGGCTAGGGCTGGGCTAGAGCTGGTCTGCGTCTGGGGCTGGGCTGGGGCTGTGCTGGGGCTGGGGCTGGGGCTGGGCCAGTGCTTGGACTGGGGCAGGGGCTGGGCTGGGGCCGAGTGTGGGGCTGGGGCTGGGGCTGAGGGCAGGGCTGGGCTAGGGCTGGGGCAGGGCTGGGGCAGGGTCCGGGGCTGGGGCAGGGCTGGGTCCGGGCTGGGGCTGCGTTCGGTGCAGAGCTGGGGCTGGGGCAGGGTGGGGGCTGGGACAGGGCTGGACCTGGGCTGTGGATGAGGCTGGAGTGGGGCTGGTGCTGGGTCCAGGGTAGGGGCTGGGGTGGGGATGGGGCTGGGCTGGGGATGGGCCTAGGCTGGGGCAGGGCTGGGGCTGGGCTGGGACTGGGCTGCGACCACGACTGGGCTGGGGCAGGGACTGGGGCAGGGCTGGAACTGGGGCTGGGCTGGGGCCAAGGTTGGGGCTGGGGCTGGGCTGGTGGCGAGGGTGGGGCTGGGGCTGGGGCTGGGGCTGCGGACAGGGCTGCGGCTAGGGCTGTGGCTGGGGCTAGGGACAGGGCTGGGGCCAGGCTGGGTCTGGGGCTGGGCTGAGGGCAGGGTTGGGCTGAGGGCAGGGCTGGGGCTGGGGCTGGGGTTGGGCTGGGGCTGGGTCCAGGGCTGGGGCAGGGCTGTGGCTGGGGCTGGGCTGGTGCTGAGGGTGGGGCTGGGGCTGGGGCTGGGGCTGCGGACAGGGCTGCGGCTAGGGCTGTGGCTGGGGCTAGGGACAGGGCTGGGGCCAGGCTGGGTCTGGGGCTGGGCTGAGGGCAGGGTTGGGCTGAGGGCAGGGCTGGGTCTGGGGCTGGGCTAGGGCTGGGGCTGGGTCCAGGGCTGGGGCAGGGCTGTGGCTGGGGCTGGGGCTGGGCTGGGGCTAGGTCCAGGTCTGTGGCTGGGCTATGGCTGGAGCTGGGCTGGTGCTGAGGGTGGGGCTGGGGCTGGGCTGGGGCTGTGGCTGGGGCTGGGGCTGGGCTGGGGCCGAGGGTGGGGCTGGGGCTGGGGCTGGGGCTGAGGGCAGGGCTGGGCTAGGGCTGGGGCTGGGGCAGGGTACGGGGCTTGGGCTGGGGCCGAGGGCGGGACTGGGCTAGGGCTGGGGCTGGGGCAGGGGCCTGGGCTGGGCTGGGGCCGAGGGCAGGGCTGGGGCAGGGCGGGGGGCTGGGGCTGGAACCAAGTCTTGGGCAGGGCTGGGGCTGGGGCTGGGCTGGGGACGAGGGTGGGGCAGGGCTGGGGCTGGGCATGGACCGAGACTGGGCAGGGGTAGGGCCGGGGCTGGGGTCTGGGCTGGGGCTGGGTTTGGTTTGGGGCAGGGCTGGGGCTGGGTCCAGGGCTGGGGCAGGGCTGTGGCTGGGGCTGGGGCTGGGCTGGGTCTAGGTCCAGGTCTGTGGCTGGGCTGTGGCTGGAGCTGGGCTGGTGCTGAGGGTGGGGCTGGAGCTGGGCTGGGGCTGGGGCTGGGTCTGGGCTGGTGCTGAGGGTGGGGCTGGGGCTGGGGCTGGGCTGTGGCTGGAAGTGGGCTGGGGCCGGGGATGGGGCCGTGAGTGGGGCTTGGCTGGGGCCGGGGGTGGGCCTGGGGCTGGGCCGCGGACTGGGAGAGGGCTGGGGCTGGGGCTGGGTCCAGGGCCAGGGCTGGGTGGTGGCTGGGGCTGGGCTGGGGCAGGGCTTTGGCAGGGGATGGGGCTGGGCTGGAGGCAGAGCTGGGGCTGGGGTTGGGCTGGGACAGGGCTTGGTCTGGGCTAGGGCTGAGTCCAGGGCTGTGGCTGGGCTGTGGCTGGAGCTGGGCTGGGGCTGAGGGTAGGGCTGGGGATGGGCTAGGGCAGGGCTGGGGCCGGGGCTGCGACTGGGGCTGGGTCCAGGGCTGGGGCTGGGCTGGGGCTGGGGCTGGGGCTAGGCTGTGGCTGGGTCCAGGGCAGGGGCTGGGTCCAGGGCAGGGGCTGGGCTGGGGCTGTGGCTGGGCCGGGGCAGGGCTGGGACTGGGGCAGGGCTGTGGCTGGGGATGAGGCTGGGGTGGGCCTGGGGCTGGGTCCAGGGCAGGGGCTGGGCTGTGGCTGGAGCTGGACTGGGGCTGAGGGTGGGGCTGGGGCTGGGCTAGGGCAGGGCTGGGGCCGGGGCTGCGACTGGGGCTGGGTCCAGGGCTGGGGCTGGGCTGTGGCTGGGGCTGGGCTGTGGCAGGGCTGGGGCTGGGCTGGGGCTGGGCCGGGGCAGGGCTGGGCTGGGGCAGGGCTGGGGCCAGGCTGGGGCTGGGTTCGGTGCAGGGCTGGGGCTGGGGCAGGGCTGGGCTGGGGCTGGGGCTGGGATGGGGCAGGGCTGGGGCTGGGGCTGGGATGGGGCAGGGCTGGGCCTGGGGCTGGGGCTGGGGTTTGGGCTGGGGCAGGGCTGGGGCTGGGCAGGGGATGAGGCTGGTGTGGGGCTGGGGCTGGGTCCAGGGCAGGGCTTGGGCTGGGGCTGGGTCTGTGCTGGGGCCGAGGGCAGGGCTGGGTCAGGGTTGGGGCTGAGGCTGGAACCAAGTCTTGGGCAGGGCTGGCGCTGGGGTTAGGCTGGGGCTGGGGTTGGGCTGGGGCTGGGGTTGGGCTTGGTCAGGGCTGGGGCTGGGGTTGGGCTGGGGCTGGGGCTGGGGCTGGGGCTGGGGCTGGGCTGGGGCTGGGGCTGTGTCCAGGGCTGGGGCAGGGCTGTGGCTGGGGCTGGGGCTGGGCTGGGGCTAGGTCCAGGGCTGTGGCTGGGCTGTGGCTGGAGCTGGGCTGGTGCTGAGGGTGGGGCTGGGGCTGGTCTGGGGCTGTGGCTGGGGCTGGGGCTGGGCTGTGGCTGGAAGTGGGCTGGGGCCGGGGATGGGGCCGTGTGTGGGGCTTGGCTGGGGCCGGGGTTGGGCCTGGGGCTGGGCCGCAGTCTGGGAGAGGGCTGGGGCTGGGGCTGGGTCCAGGGCCAGGGCTGGGTGGTGGCTGGGGCTGGGCTGGGGCAGGGCTGAGGCAGGGCTGGGGCTGGGGCAGGGCTGGGGTCAGGGATGGGGATGAGGCTGGGCTGGGATGGGGCAGGGCTGGGCCGGGGCAGGGCTGGGCCTGGGCTGGGGATGAGGCTGGGGTGGGGCTGGGCGGTGGCTGGGGCTGGGCTGGGCAGGGGTGGTGCTGGGACTGGGCTGGGGGCAGGGATGGGGCTGTGGCTGCGCTGGGCTGGGGCAGGGCTGGGCCTGGGCTGGGGATGAGGCTGGGGTGGGGCTGGGGCTAGGCTGGGGCAGGGCTGGTGCAGGGCTGGGGCAGGGGCTGGGCTGGGGGTAGGGCTGGGTCTGGGCTGTGGCTGGAGCTGGGCTGGGGCTGAGGGTGGGGCTGGGGCTGGGCTAGAGGTGGGCTGGGGCCGGGGCTGGGCCTGGGCTGGGGATGAGGCTGGGGTGGGGCTGGGTCTGGGTCCAGGGCTGGGGCTGGGACTGGGGCTGGGACTGGGGCAGGGCTAGTGCTGGGCTGGGGGCAAGGATGGGGTTTGGGACCGGGGCTGGGCCAGGGCTTGGGCTGGGCTGGGACTGGAGCTGGGCTGGGGCAGGGCTGGGGCAGGGGCAGGGCTGGGGCCGAGGGTGGGGCTGGGGGGTGGGGCTGGGGCTGAGGGCAGGGCTGGGCTAGGTCTGGGCTGGGGCAGGGGCCGGGGCTGGGGACAGGGCTGGGGCCAGAGCTGGGGCTGGGCTGGGGCCAGGGCTGGGGCTGGGGCTGGGGCTGGTGCTGGGGCTCGGGTTGGTTTGGGGCAGGGCTGGGGCTGGGTCCAGGGCTGGGGCAGGGCTGTGGCTGTGGCTGTGGCTGGGGCAGGGCTGGGTCTAGGTCCAGGTCTGTGGCTGGGCTGTGGCTGGAGCTGGGCTGGTGCTGAGGGTGGGGCTGGAGCTGGGCTGGGGCTGGGGCTGGGTCTGGGCTGGTGCTGAGGGTGGGGCTGGGGCTGGGGCTGGGGCTGGGCTGGTGCTGAGGGTGGGGCTGGGGCTGGGCTGGGGCTGGGCTGGGTCTGGGTCCATGGCAGGGGCTGGGCTGTGGCTGGGGCAGGGCTGGGGCAGGGCAGGGCAGGGGCTGTGGCTGGGCTGTGGCTGAATCTGGGCTGGGGCCGGGGATGGGGCCGGGGGTGGGGCTGGGGCTGGGGCTGGGGCGGGGACTGGGAGAGGGCTGGGGCTGGGGCTGGGTCCAGGGCTGGGGCAGGGCGGTGGCTGGGGCTGGGCTGGGGCAGGGCTGGGGCTGGGCTAGGGCAGGGCTGGGGCTGGGGCTGGGCTGGGGCTGGGGATGGGCTAGGGTTGGGCTGTGGCTGTGGCTGGGGCTGGGCTGGGGCTGGGTCCAGGACAGGGGCTGGGCTGGGGCTGCGGCTTGGTCCAGGGTTGGGCTGGGTCTGGGTCTGGGGCAGAACTGGGATCGGGCTGGGGCTGGGGCTGGGCTGAGGGCAGGGCTGGGGCAGGGCTGGGAATGGGGCTGGGCTGGGGCTGGGTCCAGGGTGGGGCTGGGGCTGGGCTGGGGGCAGGGCTGAGGCTGGGTGGTGGCTGGGGCTGGGCTGGGTCTGGGCTGGGGCTGGGACTGGGTCCAGGGCAGGGGCTGGACTGGGGCTGGGGCTAGGCTGGGGCAGGGCTGGGGCTGGGGCTGGGCTGGGGCTGGGGCAGAACTGGGGCCAGGCTGGGGCTGGGTCTGGGCTGAGGGCAGGGCTGGGGCAGGGCTGGGGCTGGGGCTGGGCTGGGGCTGGGTCCAGGGCTGTGGCTGGGCTGGGGCAGGAGCTGGGCTGGGCCTGAGGGTGGGGCTGGGGCTGGGCTAGGGCTGGGCTAGAGCTGGGCTGGGGCTGGGGCTGGGCTGGGGCTGGGCTGGGGCTGGGGCTGGGCTGGGCCTGGGGCTGGGGCTGGGCCAGTGCTTGGGCTGGGGCAGGGGCTGGGCTGGGGCCGAGTGTGGGGCTGGGGCTGGGGCTGAGGGCAGGGCAGGGCTTTGGCTGGGGCAGGGCTGGGGCAGGGCAGGGCAGGGGCTGCGGCTGGGCTGTGGCTGAAGCTGGGCTGGGGCCGGGGATGGGGCCGGGGATGGGCCTGGGGCTGGGGCTGGGGCGGGGACTGGGACAGGGCTGGGGCTGGGTTCGCCTCAGGGGTGGGGCTTGGTCCAGGGCTGGGGCTGGGCTAGAGCCGGGCTGGGGCTGTGGCTGGGCAGGGCTGGGTCCAGGGCTGTGGCTGGGCTGGGGGCTGGAGCTGGGCTGGGGCTGAGGGTGGGGCTGGGGCCTGGCTAGGGCTGGGCTGGGGCCGGGGCTGCGACTGGGGCTGGATCCAGGGCTGGGGCTGGGCTGTGGCTGGGGCTGGGCTGTGGCAGGGCTGGGGCTGGGGCTGGGTTCGGTGTAGGGCTGGGGCTGGGGCAGGGCTGGGCTGGGGCCGGGGATGGGGCCGGGGGTGGGACTGGGGCTGGGGCTGGGTCGGGGACTGGGTGAGGGCTGGGGCTGGGACTGTGTCCAGGGCTGGGGCTGGGCGGTGGCTGGGGCTGGGCTGGGGCAGGGCTGGGGCTGGGGCTGGGCTGGGGGCAGGGATGGGGATGGGGCTGGGCTGGGGCAGGGCTGATCCTGGGCTGGGGCTGAGGCTGGGCTGGGGCTGGGGCTGGGCTGGGAGCAGGGATGGGGATGGGGCTGGGCTGGGCTGGGGCAGGGCTGGGCCTGGGCTGGGGATAAGGCTGGGGTGGGGCTGGGGGCTGGGTCCACGGCAGGGGCTGGGCTGGGGCTGGGTCTGGGCTTGGGGTCAGGGCTGGGGCTGGGCAGTGGCTGGGGCTGGGCTTGGGCTGGGCTGGGGCTGGGACTGGGTCCAGGGCAGGGGCTGGGCTGGGGCTGGGGCTAGGCTGGGGCAGGGCTGGGGCTGGGCTGGGGCTGGGGCTGGGTCCAGGGTGGGGGCTGTGTCCAGGGCTGGGGCAGGACTGGGTCCGGGCTGGGGCTGGGGCTGGGCTGAGGGCTGGGCTGGGGCAGGGCTGGGGAGGGGGCTGGGCTGGGGCTGGGTCCAGGGCTATGGCTGGGCTGTGGCTGGAGCTGGGCTGGGGCTGAGGGTGGGACTGGGGCTGGGCTGGTGGCGAGGGTGGGGCTGGGGCTGGGGCTGCGGACAGGGCTGGGGCTAGGGCTGAGGTAGGGGTAGGGCTGGGGCTGGACTAGGCTTGAGGCTGGGCCTTGGGCTGGGGCTGGGTTGGCGTAGGGCTGGGGCTGGGGCTGGAACAAAGTCTTGGGCAGGGCTGGGGCTGGGGCTGGGGCTGGGCAGGGCTGGGACTGGGGCAGGTCTGGGGCTGGGGTTGGGCTGGGGCTGGGCTGGGGCAGGGACTGGGGCTGGGGCTGGGCTGGGGGCAGGGATGGGGATGGGGCTGGGGCTGGGGCTGGGGCTTGGGCTGGGGCAGGGCTGGGGCTGGGCAGGGGATGAGGCTGGGGTGGGGCTGGGCGGTGGCTGGGGCTGGGCTGGGCAGGGCTGGGGCTGGGGCTGGGCTGGGAGCAGGGATGGGGATGGGGCTGGGCTGGGCTGGGGCAGGGCTGGGCCTGGGCTGGGGATAAGGCTGGGGTGGGGCTGGGGCTGGGTCCACGGCAGGGGCTGGGCTGGGGCTGGGTCTGGGCTTGGGGTCAGGGCTGGGGCTGGGCAGTGGCTGGGGCTGGGCTTGGGCTGGGCTGGGGCTGGGACTGGGTCCAGGGCAGGGGCTGGGCTGGGGCTGGGGCTAGGCTGGGGCAGGGCTGGGGCTGGGCTGGGGCTGGGGCTGGGTCCAGGGTGGGGCTGTGTCCAGGGCTGGGGCAGGACTGGGTCCGGGCTGGGGCTGGGGCTGGGCTGAGGGCAGGGCTGGGGCAGGGCTGGGGAGGGGGCTGGGCTGGGGCTGGGTCCAGGGCTATGGCTGGGCTGGGGCTGGAGCTGGGCTGGGCCTGAGGGTGGGGCTGGGGCTGGGCTAGGGCTGGGCTGGGGCCGGGGCTGTGACTGGGCCTGGGTCCAGGGCTGGGTCTGGGCTGTGGCTGGAGCTGGGCTGGCGCTGAGGGTGGGGCTGGGGCTGGGCTGTTGGTGAAGGTGGGGCTGGGGCTGGGCTGGTGGCGAGGGTGGGGCTGGGGCTGGGGCTGCGGACAGGGCTGGGGCTAGGGCTGAGGTAGGGGTAGGGCTGGGGCTGGACTAGGCTTGAGGCTGGGCCTTGGGCTGGGGGCTGGGTTGGCGTAGGGCTGGGGCTGGGGCTGGAACAAAGTCTTGGGCAGGGCTGGGGCTGAGGCTGGGGCTGGGCAGGGCTGGGACTGGGGCAGGTCTGGGGCTGGAGTTGGGCTGGGGCTGGGCTGGGGCAGGGACTGGGGCAGCGCTTGGGCTGGGGCTTGGGCTGGGGCTGGGATGGGGCAGGGCTGGGGCTGGGGCTGGGCTGGGGGCAGGGATGGGGATGGGGATGGGGCTGGGGCTGGGGCTGGGGCTTGGGCTGGGGCAGGGCTGGGGCTGGGCAGGGGATGAGGCTGGGGTGGGGCTGGGGCTGGGTCCAGGGCAGGGGCTGGGCTGGGGCTGGGGCTAGGCTGGGGCAGGGCTGGTGCTGGGGCTGGGCTGGGGCTGAGGCTGGGTCCAGGGTTGGGCTGGGTCTGGGTCTGGGGCAGAACTGGGGCCGGGCTGGGGCTGGGGCTGGGCTGAGGGCAGGGCCTGGGGCAGGGCTGGGAATGGGGCTGGGCTGGGGCTGGGTCCAGGGTGGGGCTGGGGCTGGGCTGGGGGCAGGGCTGGGGCTGGGTGGTGGCTGGGGCTGGGCTGGGTCTGGGCTGGGGCTGGGACTGGGTCCAGGGCAGGGGCTGGACTGGGGCTGGAGCTGGGCTGGGCCTGAGGGTGGGGCTGGGGCTGGGCTAGGGCTGGGCTAGAGCTGGGCTGGGGCTGGGGCTGGGCTGGGGCTGGGCTTGGGCTGGGGCTGGGCTGGGCCTGGGGCTGGGGCTGGGCCAGTGCTTGGGCTGGGGCAGAGGCTGGGCTGGGGCCGAGTGTGGGGCTGGGGCTGGGGCTGAGGGCAGGGCTGGGCTACGGCTGGGGCAGGGCTGGGGCAGGGCAGGGCAGGGGCTGCGGCTGGGCTGTGGCTGAAGCTGGGCTGGGGCCGGGGCTGGGGCCGGGGATGGGGCTGGGGCTGGGGCTGGGTCCAGGGCTGGGGCAGGGCGGTGGCTGGGGCTGGGCTTGGGCAGGGCTTTGGCTGGGGCTGGAATTGGGCTGGGGCAGGGCTGGGGCTGGGTCTGGGCTGGGGCTGGGTCCAGGGCTGTGGCTGGGCTGTGGCTGGAGCTGGGCTGGGGCTGAGGGTGGGGCTGGGGATGGGCTAGGGCTGGGCTGTGGCTGTGGCTGGGGCTGGGCTGGGGCTGGGACCAGGGCAGGGGCTGGGTCCATTGCAGGGGCAGGGCTGGGGCAGGGGCTGGGCCATGGCAGGGCTGGGGCTGGGGCAGGGCTGTGGCTGGGGATGAGGCTGGGGTGGGGCTGGGGCTGGGTCCAGGGCAGGGGCTGGGCTGGTGCTAGGCTGGGGCAGGGCTGGGGCTGGGGCTGGGTCCAGGGTTGGGCTGGGTCTGGGGCTGGGGCAGAACTGGGGCCAGGCTGGGGCTGGGGCTTGGCTGAGGGCAGGGCTGGGGCAGGGCTGGGGCTGGGGCTGGGCTGGGGCTGGGTCCAGGGCTGTGGCTGGGCTGGGGCTGGAGCTGGGCTGGGGCTGAGGGTGGGGCTGGGGTAGGGCTAGGGCTGGGCTAGAGCTGGTCTGCGTCTGGGGCTGGGCTGGGGCTGTGCTGGGGCTGGGGCTGGGGCTGGGCCAGTGCTTGGACTGGGGCAGGGGCTGGGCTGGGGCCGAGTGTGGGGCTGGGGCTGGGGCTGAGGGCAGGGCTGGGCTAGGGCTGGGGCAGGGCTGGGGCAGGGTCCGGGGCTGGGGCAGGGCTGGGTCCGGGCTGGGGCTGCGTTCGGTGCAGAGCTGGGGCTGGGGCAGGGTGGGGGCTGGGACAGGGCTGGACCTGGGCTGTGGATGAGGCTGGAGTGGGGCTGGTGCTGGGTCCAGGGTAGGGGCTGGGGTGGGGATGGGGCTGGGCTGGGGATGGGCCTAGGCTGGGGCAGGGCTGGGGCTGGGCTGGGACTGGGCTGCGACCACGACTGGGCTGGGGCAGGGACTGGGGCAGGGCTGGAACTGGGGCTGGGCTGGGGCCAAGGTTGGGGCTGGGGCTGGGCTGGTGGCGAGGGTGGGGCTGGGGCTGGGGCTGGGGCTGCGGACAGGGCTGCGGCTAGGGCTGTGGCTGGGGCTAGGGACAGGGCTGGGGCCAGGCTGGGTCTGGGGCTGGGCTGAGGGCAGGGTTGGGCTGAGGGCAGGGCTGGGGCTGGGGCTGGGGTTGGGCTGGGGCTGGGTCCAGGGCTGGGGCAGGGCTGTGGCTGGGGCTGGGCTGGTGCTGAGGGTGGGGCTGGGGCTGGGGCTGGGGCTGCGGACAGGGCTGCGGCTAGGGCTGTGGCTGGGGCTAGGGACAGGGCTGGGGCCAGGCTGGGTCTGGGGCTGGGCTGAGGGCAGGGTTGGGCTGAGGGCAGGGCTGGGTCTGGGGCTGGGCTAGGGCTGGGGCTGGGTCCAGGGCTGGGGCAGGGCTGTGGCTGGGGCTGGGGCTGGGCTGGGGCTAGGTCCAGGTCTGTGGCTGGGCTATGGCTGGAGCTGGGCTGGTGCTGAGGGTGGGGCTGGGGCTGGGCTGGGGCTGTGGCTGGGGCTGGGGCTGGGCTGGGGCCGAGGGTGGGGCTGGGGCTGGGGCTGGGGCTGAGGGCAGGGCTGGGCTAGGGCTGGGGCTGGGGCAGGGTACGGGGCTTGGGCTGGGGCCGAGGGCGGGACTGGGCTAGGGCTGGGGCTGGGGCAGGGGCCTGGGCTGGGCTGGGGCCGAGGGCAGGGCTGGGGCAGGGCGGGGGCTGGGGCTGGAACCAAGTCTTGGGCAGGGCTGGGGCTGGGGCTGGGCTGGGGACGAGGGTGGGGCAGGGCTGGGGCTGGGCATGGACCGAGACTGGGCAGGGGTAGGGCCAGGGCTGGGGGCAGGTCTGGGGCAGGGGTTGGGTTGGGGCTGGGGCTGGGTCTGGGTCTGGGGCCGGGGCTGCGACTGGGGCTGACTCCAGGGCTGGGGCTGGGCTGTGGCTGGGGCTGGGGCTGGGCTGGGGCTGTGGCTGGGTCCAGGGCAGGGGCTGGGCTGGGGCTGGGGCTGGGCCGGGGCAAGGCTGGGCAGGGGCTGTGGCTGGGGCTGAGGGCAGGGCTGGGCTAGGGCTGGGGCTGGGGCTGGGCTGGGGCCGAGGGCAGGGCTGGGGCCGGGGCTGGGGCTGAATTCGGTGCAGGGCTGGGGCTGGGGCAGGGCTGGGGCTGGGGCTGGGTCCAGGGTGGGGGTGGGGCTGGGGCTGCAGACAGGGCTGGGGCTAGGGCTGGGGCTGTGCGGTGGCTGGGGCTGGGCTAGGGCAGGACTGGGGCCGAGTCTGGGGCAGGGGCTGGGGCAGGGGACAGAGGCTGGGCTGGGGCAGGGCTGGAACTGGGGCAGGGCTTGGGGGCAAGGTTGGGGTCTGGGGCTGGGCTGTTGGCGAGGTTGGGGCTGGGGGCTGGGGCTGCGGACAGGGCTGGGGCTAGGGCTGAGGTAGGGGTAGGGCTGGGGCTGGATTGGGGCCAGGGCTGGGGCAGGACTAGGCTTGAGGCTGGCCCTTGGGCTGGGGCTGGGTTGGCGCAGGGCTGGGGCTGCGGCTGGGTCCAGGGTTGGGGCTGGGCTGTGGCTGGGGGCTGGGCTGGGGCAGTGCTGGGGGCAGGGCTGTGGCTGGGCTGGGACCAGGACTGGGCTGGGGCAGGGACTGGGGCAAGGCTTGGGCTGGGGCTGGGGGCTGGGGGCTGGGATGGGGCAGGGCTGGGGCTGGGGCTGGGCTGATGGACAGGGATGGGGATGGGGATGGGGCTGGGGCTGGGGCTTGGGCTGGGGCAGGGCTGGGGCTGGGCAGGGGATGAGGCTGGGGGTGGGGCTGCGGCTGGGGTCCAGGGCAGGGCTAAGGCTGGGGCTGGGGCTGGGGCTGGGGCTGGGGCCAAGGGCGGGGCTTTGGCAGGGCTGGGGCTGGGCTGGAACCAAGTCTTGGGCAGGGCTGGGGCTGGGGTGGGGCTGGGCAGGGCTGGGGCTGGGCATGGACCGGGACTGGGCAGGGGTAGGGCTGGGGCAGGTGGCTGGGCTGGGGACGAGGGTGGGGCAGGGCTGGGGTTGGGCATTGGACCGAGACTGGGCAGGGGTAGTGCCAGGCTGGGGCTGGGCTGGGGCTGGATTGGGCTGGGGGCTGGGCTGGGGCTGGGATTGGGTTGGGGCTGGGCTGTGGCTGTGGCTGTGGGCTGGGCTGGGGCTGGGCTGGGGCTGGGGCTGGGGCTGTGGCTGGGCTGTGGCTGTGGCTGGGGCTGGGCTGGGGCTGGGTCCAGGGCAGGGGCTGGGCTGGGGCTGGGTCAAGGGCAGGGGCTGGGCTGGGGGTGGGGATGGGCTGGGGCAGGGCTGGGGCAGGGGCTGGGCTGGGCCGAGGGTGGGGCTGGGGCTGGGACTGGGGGCTGAGGGCAGGGCTGGGCTAGAGCTGGGGCTGGGGCAGGGGCCGCGGCTGGGGACAGGGCTGGGGCCAGAGCTGGGGCAGGGCTGGGGCCAGGCTGGGGCTGGGTTCGGTGCAAGGGCTGGGGCTGGGCAGGGCGAGGGCTGGGGCAGGGCTGGGCTACGGCTGGGCTGGGACCGGGGATGGGTCCGGGGGTGGGGCTGGGGCTGGGGCAGGGCTCAGGCTGGGCTGGGGGATGAGGCTGGGGTGGGGCTGGGTCCAGGGCTGGTGCTGGGCTGGGGCTGGGGACTGGGGCAGGGCTAGGGCTGAGCTGGGGGCAAGGGATGGGGTTTGGGCTGGGGCTGGCCAGGGCTTGGGCTGGGCTGGGACCTGGGCGGGGGCTGGGCTGGGGTAGGGCTGGCACAGGGCTAGGCCTGGGGCTGGGCTGGGGCCGAGTCTGGGCCGGCGCTGGGGCAGGGCTGGAACTGGGGCTGGGCTGGGGCCAAGGTTGGGTCTGGGGCTGGGCTGGTGGCGAGGGTGGGGCTGGGGCTGGGGCTGGGGGCTGCGGACAGGGCTGGGGCTAGGGCTGAGGTAGGGGTAGGCTGGGGCTGGATTGGGGCCAGGGCTGGGGCAGGACTAGGCTTGAGGCTGGGCCTTGGGCTGGGGCTGGCTTGGCGCAGGGCTGGGGCTGGTGCTGGATCCAGGGTTGGGGCAGGAGCCAGGGCTGGGGCAGGGCTGAGGTCAGGCCTGGGGCTGCGGCTGGGGCAGGGCTGGGGCTAGGCTGGGGCTGGGCCTGGGGCTGGGCTGTGGGCTGTGGCTCGGACAGGGCAGGGGCTGGGCTGGGGCTGGGGCTGGGCCGGGGCAAAGGCTGGGCAGGGCTGGGGCTGGGGCTGAGGGCAGGGCTGGGCTAGGGGCTGGGGCTGGGGCTGGGCTGGGGCTGAATTCGGTGCAGGCTGGGGCTGGGGCAGGGCTGGGGCTGGGGCTGGGTCCAGGGTGGGGGTGGGGCTGGGGCTGGGGACTGCGGACAGGGCTGGGGCTAGGGCTGGAGCCAGGGTTGGGGCAGGAGCCAGGGCTGGGGCAGGGCTGAGGTCAGGCCTGGGGCTGCGGCTGAGGGCAGGGCTGTGGCTGGGGCTGGGGCTGGGTACAGGGCTGTGGCCAGGCTGGGTCTGCGTCTGGGCTGAGGGCAGGGCTGGGGCTGGGGGCTGGGATGGGGCAGGACAGGGACGGGGCGAGGGGCAACGGGCCCGAGGCTGGGGACAGGCTAGGGCTGGAGCTAGGGCAGGGCTGCGGCCAGGCTCGGGCCTGGGTTTGGCTCAGGGGTGGGGCTTGGTCCAGCGCTGTGGCCTGGGCTAGGGCAGGGCTGGGGATGGGGCTGGGGTGGGGCTGGGTCCAGAGCTGTGGCTGGGCAGTGGCTGGAGCTGGGCTGGGGCTGAGGGTGGGGCTGTGGGGCTGGGCTAGGGCTGGGCTGGGGCCGGGGCTGGGGCTGGTCTGTGGCTGGGGCTGGGCTGGGGCAGGACTGGGGGCTGGGGCTGGGCTGGGCTGCGACTGGGGCTGGATCCAGGGCTGGGGCTGGGCTGTGGCTGGGGCTGGTGGTGGGGCTGGGGCTGGGGCAGGGCTGGGCTGGGGCCAGGGATGGGGCCATGAGTGGGGTTTGGATTGTGGTCTGGGGCTGGGGCTGGGGCTGGGGCTGGGCCGGGGCAGGGCTGGGCTGGGGTAGGGCTGGGGCCGGGCTTGTGCTGGGTTCGGTGCAGGGCTGGGGCTGGGGGCAGGGCTGGGCTGGGGCCGGGGATGGGGCCGGGAGTAGGGCTGGGGCTGGTGCTGGGGTGGGGACTGGGAGAGGAGGCTGGGGTTGTGGTTGGGTCCAGGGTGGGGCTAGGGCTGGGCTGGTTGCAGGGCTGGGGCTCGGCGGTGGCTGGGGATGGGCTGGGCCTGGGCTGGGGCTGGGACCTGGGTCCAGGGCAGGGGCTGGGGACTGGGGCTGGGGCTAGGCTGGGGCAGGGCTGGGGCTGGGCTGGGGCTGGGCTGGGTCCAGGGTGGGGCTGTGTCCAGGGCTGGGGCAGGACTGGGTCCGGGCTGGGGCTGGGGCTGGGCTGAGGGCAGGGCTGGGGCAGGGCTGGAGATGGGGCTGGGCTGGGGCCTGGGTCCAGGGCTGTGGCTGGGCTGTGGCTGGAGCTGGGCTGCTGGGCTGAGGGTGGGGCGGGGCCTGGGTCCAGGGGCTGGGGCTGGCTGGGCCTGGGTCCAGGGCAGGGGCTGGGCTGGGGCTGGGGGGCTGGGCCCGGGGCAGGGCCGGGGCAGGGGCTGGGCTGGGGCCGAGAGGGTGGGGCTGGGGCTGGGGCTGGGGGTGAGAGCAGGGCTCGGCTAGGGCTGGGGCTGGGGGAGGGGCCGGTGCTGGGGCTCGGGCTGGGGGCAAGGATGGGGTTTGGGCTGGGGCTGGGCCAGGGCTTGGGCTGGGCTGGGACAGGGGCTGGGCTGGGGTAGGGCTGGCACAGGGCTAGGCCTCGGGCTGGGCTGGGGGCCGTGTCTGGGGCCGTGTCTGGGGGCAGGGCTGGGTCCAGGGCTGTGGCTGGGCTGGGGCTGGAGCTGGGCTGGGGCTTAGGGTGGGGCTGGGTCTGGGCTAGGGCTGGGCTGGGCCTGGGGCTGCGACTGGGGCTGGGTCCAGGGCTGTGGCTGGGCTGTTGCTTGGGCTGGGCTGGGACAGGGCTGGGGCTGTGGCTGGGGCTGGGCTGGGGCTGGTCCAGGGCAGGGGCTGGGCTGGGGCTGGGGCTAGGGCCGGGGGCAGGGCTGGGGCAGGGGCTGAGGGTAGGGCTGGGCTAGGGGCTGGGGCTAGGGCAGGGGCCGGGCCTCGGGGACAGGGCTGGGGGCCAGAGCTGGGGCAGGGCTGTGGCCGGGGCTTGGGGCTGGGGCTGGGCCAGGACAGAGGCAGGGCTGTGGCAGAGCTGGAACTCGGGGCTGGGCTGGGGGCAAGGTTGGGGCTGGGGCTGGGCTGGTGGCGAGGGTGGGCTGGGGCTGGGGCTGCGGACAGGGCTGGGGCTAGGGCTGAGGTAGGGGTAGGTCTGGCGCTGGATTGGGGCTTGGGCTGGGACAGGACTAGGCTTTGAGGCTGGGCCTTGGGCTGGGGCTGGGTTGGCTCAGGCTGGGGCTGGGGCTGGAACCAAGGCATGGGCAGGGCTGGGGCTGGGGCTGGAGCCAGAGCTGGGGCAGGGCTGGGGCTAGGCTGGGGCAGGGCCTGGGGCTGGGCTGTGGCTGGGGCTGGGGACAGGGCTGGGGCCACGCTGGGTCTGGGGCCGGGCTC